>NW_028230453.1:4849854-5006797 GCF_043228905.1 Azolla caroliniana
CTATGATCATTCCGCACAAGGAGGTGGCAATGGTTTTATTCTCAACTAATCTGTACTAGCATTAGGATGCTGAAAACAGTCGTAAAGGAAATCGACATGAGGCTCAGAGAGTGGAATACCTCAAGAAACAACTGTCCCGATTACAGCATGAGAAAGCGATGTCAGCTCGGCAGCTCGGTGATCTCCGGAAAAGAGAGAGGTCTGGAAATGTTTCTCGGAATGTTTGATCATCGCTGGAAAACAAAGAAACATCCCTAACTTTTTTTGGATATTTGTTAGAATACCCCCTAAATTAAACACACTTACCAGTATATCGCGGTGCTGGACAAGAAATGAGAACTTAAGAGGCATTCTTTTAAAACACTAGCAAAGCAGAGACTAACCATAAGGGCATGCTGGTAATTTTGAAACTTGGGGGGTATTCTGGTAAATATCCCAAAAGCTAGGGATAATTTTTTGTCTTCTTTGATCAAGCATTACATCATGGGTGATTTGCACATTACCTCATTAACTATAGGCAGTGTATTGTGACCATCATCTACCGATTTTGCTCTTTTTAAGTTGTGCATGACTTAAAAACCTTTACAGGCAATTTGATTTGCAGCGCCGAAGCTTAGATGATGCATTGTGCCGAGTTAACTTCCTTCAGAGGTAAAAGGCTAAATAAACATCACCTTTACAGTCTCATCATATATATATGCGGAAATGATCCTTTTCTTGGTAAACTTTCAAAAATAGCCTCCTAATTGGATTGGTCTTACACAAAAACCGATCTTACCTATGCCCTTGTTCCGAAAGATCTATATAATTCATATGAGGTAGCTATTCTGTGATAGGCAATTAGACATTTGGTGCATGCATACAAGCTAAATGAGATTTCTGTAGAATATTTCTCGGGAAATGAGAGTTCATTATTTCTTATTATTGATAGTATCACAATTGTTGTAGTGAACTTGCCAAGAAGGAGCAAGACATTCTGGATTGCCAGTTGAGAGAAAAAGAGGCCAAGGCTCAGCTCTATGAGCTTCAATTAGGTCTACAAAAGGCACAAGCGGCCCAAATCGAGCCTCGGAAATTGCTAACGCTCCTCCCTGCATTGAAAGATTGGATACATTCTACAAAAAAGGTTGAAAATGCATAATTTAAGGGTCACTAATTTGTTTCCTGATGATGGCTTTTTGTTATCTAGATATGGTGTTTATGCTCATCATTAGTAGCTTGATTGATCCCAGGGGCCTGACAATCCATCTGATCACAACCCTCCGATTGACAACATTGTTTATGCTATTACAAAGGAAATCCAGATGCTTCAAAGTGCACTCTCTCATATTTCAAACAGAGCATGAAGAAAAGAAGTTAAAGTCTAGTCCTTAGAATCTTTATCAGTGTTCGAGCAAACCCTCGAGACCTTTTTGTGTAATTGTGTATTCTAGCATCCCTTAAGAGATATGGTGTAAGCTTGAAATTAACGAAAAAAGGTTTGTAAACTTGTCACAAGTGATCGATTGCCATGGGTGATGAAATCTGCTAATAGTCATTATTTAAAAGATTGGTCATTACCATTTTTTTCAAAACAATTCGTAAAATTAAGGCCAAAAGGATAATTGTATATGATAGGTTTCAATGAAAGAACACTGTATTAAAATTGAGGGAGCCAAAACTTGAGTGTAATATTAATAATGTCTCTTAAAAACATAAAATTGCCTATAAAATCAAAATTTACAACCATCATTATGGACGATACGAATATTCGATATAAAGATTAGCCAATGTATGGAGGTGCAACTACGAAACCCCAAAATTGGCATCTAAGGCTGAATATATGTAGAGATTCAAAATCAGAAACGATACAAAATTCACTCTTGGATATAAAAACATTGGTATGTATGAGATGTTTTATTATGTCTCTAGTTAGATGTGTATTGTTCTTAGGGTAGAACAATTATGAGATTTAGTATAATGATCCAATCTCACAAAAAATATATAGCTAGTTCTAGCCATAAGTAGTTAGTGGGCCTGGAATGAAATACATGGGTGGGGATGAGAAGGTAGCATGGAAATTGTAGGGTTGCAACCACCATAGTAGGTGCAATATTGGATATGATCTCTACATTCTACTTGTGATGGAACCTAGGGGCGCTTTGCCTTGGAGGGTTGTCTCTAAGCTCTAACTGATTGTGCTTGTAGTTGGGAAACCTTACTATGTGCCACTATGGGTGGAGATGTTGCTCTACAAAATAAATATGTATGGTGCTACATGTCCAACCTTAGTTCAATTGTGGTATGTATCAATTCATCTAGCATGTAGATGTCCAAGTTGTGACATTACAAATTGAACCCATTAGCTAAAAGTCTCATGATGTCATTTCAAAATATAATATCTTCTAAGAGAGCACTCTAGGTTTGGTCAAGTCTCCATTATGTAAAGTTCACAAAGTAGTATGGGGCAACATAGACGATAAAACCTATGATAAGAATGCTTTTTATATAGCCAAGTGCTCTCTCATACCCTCTTTATCTAGCATGAGTTGAACTCAACCTCAAACACTTAACCACATAATGTAGCCATTGTTGGTGGATCACTTACCATAGGTCGGGAATAACTCTTGCTACAATTCCTAGAATGAAGAAGACAAAGCTTGAAGGTAAAGTGGTTCAAATGGTAGCGTAGAAATATTGGGGTTGGCCTATGGATCTCTTGATAACATTGTGCATAACCTTGTCATGGTAGTGGGTCCTCAATAGGGGCAAGAGGAGGACGTGGCTTTCATTTTTAATTGATTATGTGGTGGATATCAAGTTCTTGTGCCTCCACAAAGGCATATATTGTGACCTACTCATGAGTAGCCTTTGTTTATCATTTTTTGGCCTTGTAACTTGCTCTAGAGCAAGCATTCATTTGTCATGGGACATAGACTATAGGGAAGGGAGAAGGGCAAAAGTCTATGGGAGGGACCTAATTGACGAGGTGTAAAGGACGTTTACTAGTATTTGGTTGATTAGTGTGGACAATAGTTGACAATAGAAGATCCTATTGCCCAAAGGATAAGGCACTGGTCTACGAAACCAAAGATACTAGGTTTGATCCCTAGTAGGATCGGTTAGGATTAGGTTCCTCTTCTTGAGAATGGAAACACAACAATGGCAAAGTACTCGGCAATGTTATGCAATCAATACATGCATGTATTGGGGAAGGGCTAATATTATGTATTTGAATGTAATCATCAATCACAACGATGCCGTTTAGATATTTTTAATGCACATTCTCTCAAGGGAACATATGAACAATGCCTTTCTTGGTTGGGCTCGTCGTGCTCTTGTTTGGCGCCTAGTTGTTGTATGCTATGTATTTGAATGTAGTCGTCAACAAGGATGACATCGTTTAAAATTTAGAAACAATATACACGAAGGCCCCCGAAACAAAAGGACTTTAACTTGTTAGAATTAGAATTAGAATTGTCCATAAAGAGGCCAATTTTGATCTATGGGACTAGAGTATACATGTGTTCTTGATATGTGTCTCCTTCCTAAAAAGGGGTATTTATACATTTAACTAATAGTTAATTGATTAAAGAGCCAAGTTTTGATCCTTGGACCTGCGGGTTATGGGCCCACCACGCTTCCACCACGCCACTCTGATTTTGACAACAATTGAACTTGTTCCCTTATAGTACATGAGTCGAGGCCTTACCATTAATATTTTGATGGGTTGAGGCAAAATGGGTGAAGCAAATGGCATTAGAAAGTCTAACATTGTCTTTGTGAGATCTTTGATTTGATCCCATAGCATGGTTGAAGTTCTACCTTTCATTGCCTTGGGGCATGGAATTTCTTCTCAACAAATCTGGTGATCCTAGTGTGTAAAGCTATCAACAAAATACATATCACATGGTCTCCCGCCTACTAGAGCAGAGTGGAACAGGAAGAAAATCGTAAGAATTGTGCTTATTCAAAAGAAATAGGTATTAGAACTTAATTCATTGCAATTTAAGATTGATGCATGGAGATAGAGAAGGGTAGGACAAAAGATGTGCTAGGGAGGGTACGAAAATAAGAAAGGATTTGGTCAATTGGTGTGGAGCATTTGGGGCCCTTGGTATAGTCAAAATATACATATGAATTTGATGGCTTGAAATACACATAAAATGGAAGAGCATACATATGTGAAATGAGTTACTGTCTCTTATATATATATATATATATATCAAATATATTTTCTATGGAATAACAATAAATAAACATTTAAAAAGAAATCTGACATCAAAATCAGAGTGGCGCAGCGGAAGCGTGGTGGGCCCATAACCCACAGGTCCGAGGATCGAAACCTCGCTCTGATAAAATTTTCCTTTTGCAGGGTTCTTATGTTTCAAATCCTTTGCATTGTTTTAATTTTAATTTCAATTTCATTTTATTCCATCCATCTATCTTGCAGCATAAGCACTTTCCTTTTTTTCCCACCCCTTCCCGAAACCCTAATTTTTACTTCTAGTTTTTTATCTCTTATCCCTTCCTATGCATTTCACAATTTGCATTTGGGTTGTTCACATCCCCGTGAGCTAATTGCAACTTCAACAAACTCTATACAGCTTGAAAATGATCTTTGATTTACCGACTGGTGGGCTCCATAATTGTAAATTCCGAATCACAAATATTACTCATCACAACCTGAATTCGGGTTTTGGTAGCCTAAGGATTTTGGCACATTGTGAGCTCTTTTTGCAGCTATTACTCTCCATTGATTTGCCTTTCTAAACATTGAAAATGATTAATTTCTACAAACTAACTGCTAAACAACCTTAAATTTGGCCCAATACAGTTAAATGCTACATCAATTGTGTGGATGTATATATACACACACATATATATACATGGATGAATGCAACCAGTGACACTCAAATGAGAGCATTGTCTCTATGATGAGTTGATGAGCGCTTAGACTAGAAAATATGACCAATTGTGATTTGCGAGAAAATGTGTTCTCGTTTGCTAAAATGCCAATTGCGTTTTTCAGCCAGAAATGTATGTATATTGACTAAAACTCCTACCTATGAGTATGTCTGTAGAAATCTCCACAAGATATTTGTTTTGAGTTTAGAGTTTCTGTTGTTGAGAAGGAAAACTCAACGCTGATTAGTAAAGAAAATGATTGCACGAGGAGATTATTCATTCGATGATATTCTTAGATTTTGTGCATTCATGTCGGAAACCATATCGTTTGAAGGTATTATTACAACCCACTAGTCAACAGGATCCAAAATCTCGCTCTGACGTAAAGCCTACTTTCTATGCTTTCATTTTTCTCCATCTTTTGATACTTCATTTACTGTACTTGATTTTCTTCAGATCTAGGTTACCTTCTTTTATGGCTTAGATTTGCTTTACTATTTGTTGACATTTTGAAAATGCACCGACTTATCGTAAAAACAATTTATGGTTCTTTTTTAATGGTCCTAATTCTGATGCAGAATGGATTAATCCCATATTTACTTCAAGGATCGTTATGTTCCTCATCCCGTGCTAAATTTCTTTCTATTACAATCAAACATTGAGAGGATATGAAATGTTCATGTCTAAACCCTAAACCCTAAACCTAGGGTAGAAAGTCTAGACTCATTGCTTTCCATGTGTGAAGGAGTTTTCCACAAAGTCTAACTTCCTGAGCTAAAAAGATTGAAGAGTTATTGCTCTGTATGATATGTGGCTATTCTTTCATGAGACAAATTCCTTCTCAAGGATGCAATCATGAAGGAAATATGACACATGTCAATGCATCCTTGAAAAAGGTTAACATATATCATCAATGCATTCATGAATTAAAGATAAGACATATCAATGTATTAGGCACAAAAGAATGTAATGAAGGACACCAAGCAAATTAGTAAAAAAAATACACAAAAATAAAGGGAACTACAAAAAACATGATCACAAAAACAGTAATTAATTGCAGTGCTAATCAGAAATTTATTTCAATCATGAAGGAGGGTGTTCTATATACAGTTGTACATCAAGAGGTTTGCAGGTCATGGATTTGATTGGTGTGATCATAGGTGGCTGGTCCCAAAACTTGGCTTCAGCTGGTACCCACATATGACCTCTCCCATCTGCATCCCCCGGTAGTTTCTTTGAGAACATAACTATCTCCCATGAAGTCTCTGCAGCACAAAAAAACATTTCTGCCATGTCCCACAAAGCTATAAAAATCTTTAAACCCTTTTTTTTCTCAGGAGAGAACCAGCAAAAAGCAGCTCATTTTTTATGAAGCATTGTGACCTTAAACTATATGTGCATATACATTACATTCGTAAGAACATAAACGCATACATCAAACATCCCATCTTTGTGTGCATATGCATCTATCCCAAGTATGTACATCAATAATACATACTGATGAACACAGACAAACACATCGACACATAGTATTTATTTGTGCAAACACGAACATATGTGTTTTATACCTGGCATTAAAGTTTTAAGTAAAGTCCATGATCAGTAAGAGTGGAATGAACCTGGTGGCAAAGTTCGCAAAAGGGGAGCTGAAACAGAAAGTTTGAGGAAGAATGCTCGTAACGCGTACCCGATTTCTGTTACTGGTAAGTGATCATCGATATGCTCCGGATGAACTCTTACTTGGAATGTGAATTTCTCAAAGACTTGATTACCTTTGTCTTTGAAGACCACGGCAAGCTTTTCCACAAAACCCTAAGTACAAGAGAAAACAAACAATTGGTTACCCTAACCATAAAGAAGAACATAGAGATAATCGACATGAATCGCAGGGAAAAAAACCTGTATACACACATTCTGAATCCAAGGCAAGGCACTGGAGATACTCGAATTTATGTATTCTCTTAAATCCGGATGTCTTGGCCATTGAACAGGAACATTCAGATATCTTCTTCTCTCGAAAACCTCTGTGTCAAAATATAAGTTGTTGTTCCAACCCTAAGTATGGTTATAATAAAGATTTCCAATCGATAAAGCGTAATCATGAAGTAAAGAAGGGGAAGGGGGGGGGGGGGGGATTGGGGAAATATGCAATAACAATGACAAGAAAAGATGTAATTGATACATCTCTCATTCTCGCTGCCTTCCTGTGTAAATTAATTCAAAAACCAATAAGGATGAATGAAAGAGAAAACAGACAAAACCTGATGGATAAACCCCTCTGACAGACAGCAACAGAGTGATGGAAACTTGAAGAAACTCCCCAAGCAAGGAAGCCATTTCATCTGGATGTTTTTTTTTGTTTGTTTGTTTTGTTTCTCAAAAAGCAAGTGAGCCACATATGTTGAATACATATACATATACACAACACCAAAAAAAAAGAACATTTGCAAGGGAAGAATGAGAAGAAGAAAAAGGAAGAGAGAGGTTCAACCTGAGGGAGACAGTTGGCGGTTGCGATCCATGGAGCAGGCTGAAAAGGATCAACAGAAGAAGCTTTTAAACCCACATAATTAGTTGCCTCCTTTCTCCTTCTTGTTGGGCGATGGAGTGAAGTGACTGACTGATTCATTACATCTCTCTGTCTGTCTGTCTTCACCCTTGAACTAACAATCTGCAACGGTTCGGTTCGAGAGGGTCAAAACCGAACCGGATTGGAACCGAACCAGTTAAAATTTTTTTAACCTGAACCGAACCACGAAACTGTTAAACCGCGGTTTCGGTTTTCACTTAGGTCAAATTTTAAATTTTAAATATTTCATTTTTTTAAAAATTTTTTAAATTTTAAAGATGTTCGTAAATATGTGAGAATAAGGTCTAAAAATGAAAAATGAAAAGATTGTTTAAAAACAATTTTTAAAACAATTTTAAAATAAAATAAAAATAAAAAACCGTTAAACCGCAATTTCTAACTGTTGAAACCAAACTATTAAAAAAAACCTAAACCTGAACCAAACCAATTTGTTTTAACTGTTAAGTTGCGGTTTTTGTGGTTCGGTTCGGTTCAAACCGAACCGTTGCCAATTGTTACTCTTGACTCTATTTCTATGATAGGAATGCTATACATACATACGTCGTTGTTAGAACACATTCCATTAGAAGCGTTTGATTGGCCATACTTTTAGAACGCCTTCAATTAGTAGCGTTTGATCGTCCATACTTTTATAATACGTCCAATCGCCCCATATGTACTTACTTACAACACATTTGATCACAAGTGTTCAATTGGCCATACTTTAGAACACAATTCTATTAGAAGCATTCGATCGGTCATAATTCTAGAAACACGTTTGATCATAAGTGTTCGATTCGCCATACCTCCTCATATGCCCATCATGATACATACATACATACATGCGGAAATATACATGTGTTTGTGTTTGTAAGAATAGAATAGATGTTCTATAGCCCATGACGAGGCAAATCTTGACCTATGGGACCAAATCAACATGTCGTCTTGTATATGTGACCCCTTCCTCAAAAAGGGGGTTATTACTGTGGAGTAAAAAATTCTCCCTATTGGGAAAATAATGCATGCACATATGTGCCCACCCTTCTTGGTGGAAATTTGAGCACGTGCCTGAATCAATCCTTACCCGAAGAAGATGAGCTAGTTTGGGATGATGGAAGTGCATATCTGGAAACTTGTTTGGATCAGTTTGCTCCCATGGTTGTATAAGTATGAGCATTAGCGTGGTTATGTGGTGGATTGTGTATTTATGGACTCATCGGGCTTTTGGCAGTATGGAATGACAAGACTTCAAAGATGCCTTATGTTGCAAAGAAATTTCCCTACAATAACCTTCGAGTTGAGCTTTGTGAAAAGCCTTGAATCATTATAAAAAATTGTGTTGTAGTGTTCATGGAGCTTCATGTATGATTAGGATGCTATCAATAAGAGTATTTGGTGTTTGATACTACCATTGGCAAGACATACAATTCCTCAGACCAAAGAGAGATTGACATTAGGAGATACAAATTTTATCAAACTTGTTAAAAAGATCAAACAATGGCATGCCATCACATTTGGAGTGTTTGGCCTATTGCAAGATACCAAAGGGTGTTTTTACTACCCTTTTGAAGAAGATTTTCGACCCTTAGATCAATTCACGTATCATTTAGAGAGATGTTTAGAATTCTATCTATAGAAGATTCACGTACATATATGTTTTCCATGAGAGAGTGGAGCCACCCATGGAGGTACTACTGCCCAATGACAGATCATGGACTTCTTCAGAGGGATCACACATAAACTCCTTGACGACACCATGCACAATGGCACATCCACACCATCCTCCTTGGGGGAACCTAGATGATAGAATCAACCAACTAGATTGTTCTCATCAACCTCTAATGCACGGTTTTGCACCATTTAGAACAACTACATTGATGGATCTAGACCATCATCATATGTCACCAAGCACGCTCAAGCATCTTTTACCATGGAGGATATTGAGATTGTTATTCTAGAGAGACCACCGGGGATCTCATGAAATGAGTTCCACTGATCTCTATGTTAGTAGTGGGGTCACCATCCTCTTCGTTTATGTTTAAGGATTTAAGTTTTTTTATGTAAAAGAACTATAGGAAAAGTTTCTTTACCATAGAAATGTTTCTTTTCTCCTTTTGTTTTGCCTTGTTATCAAACAGTGTATCATATTTCACCTTGATGTAATTTCTTTAGCTTAATAGGTCATTATGGCCTTTCAAAGATGCCATGGATCTAGGTTAACTTCAATCATTCCTCAACAATGAGCTTTATGTACTTGGATAGGATATGGTGGATGTATTATTCTATTTCATTTTTCTCACTCCTTTTGAATCATTATCAGAGGATTCCCTACATTGTTTTCCATGGCAAGAAGCCATTTTTGCATGGGAATTTTCAATACAAGTAGCAATCAACAACAATTATGTTTGAGTCGAGCCAAACTACATAAACCACGGCTTAATGGCTTAACGGTTTAAATGGTTCAAATTGGTTTTGTTCCAGTTTGAATATTTGTAAACAGTTCGGTTTTATTCAAGTTTGAATATTTATGAATGGTGTGTTTTGGGGGTTCAACGGTTTGGTTTAAGCCTTTATCAACTTAATTTGTTTGCACTTTAAAGAACATAACACCTAATCAACACACTAGCAAGTGAGTCTAACTAAGAGAATGGAAACTAATATAGTCCGAGACTCTTAAAATGAGAACATTTGCCACTTTAGTAAAACCCAAAGGTGGGATAATAGAGCAAATTATGGTAGATATAGATATATTTGGAGGTCAAGTATGACCCCTAAGACCAAAAAATATAACATTTTCACATGTAATACACGAGAAAGTAAGCAGTGAGTCTCAATGTTCAAGAATGTCGCAATCAAGGTGCATTATTCTGATTGTGAGAGAAATTTGTGCACGGATTGGGTTTGGTCGAAGATGTGTGGAAAACATAGTTGGATGTGATCAAACACAAAGCATTATATCAAAGTGTGATACTAAAACACTTGAACTTGTTTAGGGCAAAGTGGGCATAGTCAATTAATCTTACCTTGTCTCACATCGTAGTGAGTGTGAGCTAAGTCACTTTGTCTTTTTCTTTTTCCTCTAAACCTTTCTTCTTAACATTAATTTTGTCACCAATTGCAATTTTTCATGTGAGTGTGAGCTGGTTTTTTGCAATGCACTAAGACATGCTTTACTTTGCAAGATAAAACATGTTTAAGAGACTAATGTACAACAAATGATACACAACAAATGATCAATATATCATTATGTACATACACAAGTAAAGCAAAAGCTCATTTTTTGCAATGCACTAAGACATGCTTATTTTGCAAGATAAAAATATTTATTTTTAAGAATGACAATTAAGTGAAAGGTAAATTGGGAAATTTGAAAGACTAAATCAGTTCATAAAAAACAGAAACACACTTGTAACAACCATTAATAATTGATGTTACTATATCCCACAGCTCATAAATTCATACTCTTACTATTTTGCGCTACAATTTCATTAAATTCATCCTATTATATGCTGATAAAGATAGGAAGATAATATTTTTCAGAATCCTTTCACGAAGAATACAAAAACTTCATGGTTTGGGATAGACCTGCAAAATTAGGGGTCTAAGGCACCATGATTATTCCAAATATAGAAACAAGTGTCACGGTGGATAACTCATGTATAACAATTCCGAGTATAGTAACGGCAGCATAACTTATAGTGAATAAGTTGTTCATACATGTATTTATATATATTTTTTCTGATAATGGATAACTTATATATAGCCAATGGCTATAAGATGTTACTTAATAATAACACCATATACTAGCTAAACTTAACAATGGAAATATTCATAGATATCACCAGTGAGAGCTATAGCACTAGCTCCAGTTGCCAGTATCACCATAAACCATGCTTTCAGCTTCTCTTGCCATGTGGCAATGCCATAGATATCCCTACAAATTAAGCTTAGAAATTAATATGCAATGCAATCATCATGTTTTCTCTAAAGAGAATATAAAGACAGAAAATCTAAAACAGAGAAATACTAAATACTTTTACAAAAAAATTAGACTTCAATGTAAAAGGTTTTTTATGCATAGCATTATGAAAGAGACATACCAAATACCTAAAGAAAGAGAAATACTAAATATTTGTACAAAAAAATTAGGGTTCAATGTAGCAGTTCTTTTATCGCATAGCATGGTGAAAGAGAAATACAAATACCCTAACATTAAAAAAATAGAGGCTTATTAAAAACCATGATCTGAAAAAAAGTCTCAATTTCACCTAATCAAACAAGGATTTGCTTTTAATTAATTAAATATTCTTGAAATCCTAAATATTCAAGAAAGTTCCTGTTAGGAGATTTTAGTAAATGTTTTAGAAAAGAATATGGCTGTGAATTTTATTAAAAACATGCGTGAGTGTTTTTCTCCACTCTTCAAAAAATTGAACACAAAAGCTACTCTCAAAAATGTAGTCGTCAAGGTGGGTTACGGTGAATCATGAAGAATGGGAACTGGAAGGTAGCCTAATGTATCACATGTTCTAACTTAGAATCAGCGGTATATAAACATATTGTATATTCTAACAAAGAAAAATTAGAACCTATAATAGGAATGATAAAAACTTCCAACCTTAGTACAAGTATCCCAGGAAAGACAAAACCAAGACAAACTGCCGAAGTAGACCCTGTCAATTGAAAAGCATGCCAGATATCGGGAATAAATGAAGCACCGACAAACGATGAAATAACAAGGCAAAATGTGAGAAATGAGAATCTCCGGATATCTCGTGAAAGTGGTCCAGCCCTTGGGAAGATCAACCCATCTAAGTTGATCCGAAGCGAGAAATTCAATAATGGGAACACGAGCATTAGATGGATTGCATATCCAACACGTATGATGCATGATAATATGGCACTGTATGGCACTCCAAGATCATGATCAAAGTTGGACAGGACATCAGTTAGAGTGTCCTCTCCGAACAATAGATATCCGAATACACTTGTTGCCAGGTAGATCGATGTGCATAGTACCAATGATGTTTGAATCACTGTCTTTGAGTCAGATGACTTCTCCAATTCATTCAGTATCGGATGTACTGTATAAAAAAACATAAGAACAGATTCCAATATATAACTCTCTCTCTCTCTATCGCTCACTCCCACATATTTGGCAATTGGGATTTAATAATTTTTTTATATAAAACTCTCTCTCTCTCTCTCACACACACACACACACATAGTATTTGCCAATCGGGATTTAATAAATTTTTACCAGAGTGATGGCAAACATATGATGTTACTACAACTGGTACCACTGAGAAGTAGGTGAAGATGGTTGATGCGTTGCCAAGATTCGGGAAAAATAAATTTGGTATTTCAACCATCCCAATAACAACCTTGTACATTACAACAGTAGCTGTCGCAACAACAAATAAAACTGCCAATGCAACTGAGACGGCTGAAGAAAGCTTTAACGAATCTGGAAATTACGCAACTGTCACTGATCTAGGCAGTGTGAATCAATAAAAACACATTCATGTCTCAGAGTATTGCCTCAAAAATGCAACACTCACATAAAAGACTTTTACACACTCATTTATAACGGAATGGTTTGTGTGTGAAGGGGAGATCTACTCAATGCACACAAGGAATGGTTTGTATGTCAAAACAAAGATATTTACCAACGTGACGGAAAGACACCAAAGGAACAAGAATGAAAACTGTTGTAAAAAGCATCACAGTTGTTCGCCCATTCCACCATGTCTGGCCCCTGGCCCATTCTTCTAAAACCCCGGAGTGGTGAACAGATGACGCATCAGTTCCAGACAACACATCCGCTGAAAAAAAACTTTAAAACATATAAGGCCTCTAATAAGAAGTACAAAAATGGACAAGGAAGAAATAGGAAAAAAACAAATATCAAATAATAACAAAATAAATGTCTGTAAGAACACACTATATAGTAGTAGTATTGGCTTGGTTGGAGATGTTATACCAATAATGATGAGGTAGATAACAAGGAGCCCAAAATTGTTGATAATAACACAGATTTGCAAGACAATGCGTCCAGGTCGACCAAATGAATCAGACATTACACCACCATATGATATGGCCTTGCCCGAAGATGAGTATCTCATGAGGAAATCAATCGAAGTATATGTGAGGAATCCAACGAATATAATCATAACAAGGCCAGGGATCAAGCCAATGGTTCTCATTGTGGCTGGAAGACCCATAATGCCTGCCCCGACAATGCTTGTGGAGAGACTAAATATAGCACTGGGAACTGATGCAGCATTGTAACCATCATGGAGTAGATCATCTCGATACTTCTTTGGTAACAACAAGGGAGAAGATGGTTTAGATGTACTGTCATCACCAAATGCCATCAGTGGCTAGTTTCACCTTTTTCTCTCGTTATTTATGTTTTTTCCTATTGAATGAATTAGAAGGAAAAAGACAACTATTTCTAATGCTTTCTTTTTGTAGTTCCCCTTCCTGATCGATCTGCTTCTGAGACAATCCTTATGCTTTCTTGTATTTCACTTTCAGTGGCCTCTTTTCTTCTTAATCACAAAAACTCTTATGATTTTTGTGTTCAGCTCCTTTGCTTTCTTCTTATTGAAAAATTTGGTTGATCAACAACATTTTTGCCTTCAAAGTGAATGCTTCTCCACAAATTCTCTTATTGAAAAGATTGGTAAATCTTTTACCGTATTGCATATCCAGATAATCTTCTATTTCATTTCTTTGCTTCTTTTCTCTTATTGCCTGAGAAGGCAAATCAAGCACTGTTGGATCCCTGGTATAGCAATAGATTAATATCCAAAACACATTTCTCCACAGGGTTTCCTTTTTCTTTTCGATTCCTTCTTGTTTCTCTCTACATTCCAAGAAACACAGTGTTCAGATGTATACATAAGCATGGAAAGGAAGACAAAACAGAAAACAACCTCAGAAGAAAATTGAAAAAGCAAAACATGATATCAAATGATCAACGAGAATGAAATGCACAAGAATTAACCTTTTACATGTGTATATTATAAAAACGACAAGATAATATTATGATGTGAGATTATGTAAAAATCCAGGCAACATATTGTAGAAGAAGATGATCATGTGAAATTATGTGAAAAATGGAAAGAGATTGGAGCAACCCAATGTTGCTGGTGGTGACATTACTATCCAAAAATTATGTGAGAAATTGGTGCAAAAACTTCTGCAGAAGATGGTAGTCCAATGCGAAATTATGTGAACAATGATGAAGAACTCTACATGAAAATGACGGCTCAAAAAGGCGATTGAATCATCCAAAAAAGATACAAAAAAAAACCACAATATTTCTTGCCTTCAAATTATTATCATTTAAGCTTCACAATAATGCAGATGAATTCGGATTGAGAATATCAGAATATTTGTAGCAGAAACAGAAAGTATGATGTGAAATCATGACTCAAAATGATATAAAAAATGCAGGAAAATGAGCCCCAAACTAAAAAGAAGCACAAGAGTAACAAAGACAAAATAACTAACCACTTTAGAGAAGAATTAAAATGTTGACTAGGAATCAATTCTCGGAATCACATGAAATGATGATGATGACGGTATAAATGACATGAAAAACACAGAGATTTGTGGCAAGTATACAAAGACCTCTAAATTCTTACCTCCAAATGAAGACTTCCAAAAACCAGCCTTCTTACTATAAACAAGTGAGGAAGGAAAATCCAAGGCCTGAATCCATGGCGAAAAAACTTGCCAAACAACTTTCTTTGTGTTCCCATGGTTTTCCTTGTCTTCTTTCTTTCTTTCTTTCCTTCTTGCTAAATCTGTACATAGGAAATACATATAGTGGCAATGTCAAACAGCCTCATATCATCATCATCATCACCATCACCATCACCATCACCATCAGTGGCAACTAAGACCCCCCCCCCCCCCCCCCTCATGTTTTGGTATATTCTCCACATGCCCTTAAGCTTCCCATGGCTCGGATCATCATCACCATCACCATCATCATATCACCATCACCATCATCATCATCATAATCACCATCAGTAGCAACTAAGACCCCCCCCCCCCCCCCCCCCCCCTCATGTTTTGGTATATTCTCCACATGCCCTTAAGCTTCCCATGGCTCGGATCATCATCACCATCACCATCATCATATCATCATCTCCATCACCATCATCATATCATCATCTCCATCACCATCATCATATCATCATCATCATCACCATCAATGGCAACTAAGACCACCCTCACGTTTTGGTATATTCCCCACATGCCCCTAAGCTTTTTATACCCTTTGTATGATGCCCCATGTACGCCCGTCCTTGTTGGATATAATCTTGGCGCCCAAATTGTCTGCACGAGTTTACGGGTTGCCCTAGCTCACTACATACCACGCTGATAACATTCGCACATCCCTGCGGCGATAGTGATCAGGTCATGGAGATTTCCGGGTTCACCACGCGTTGGTGCTCCATGTCCGCACACATGACCACATTTTGCTATGGTTTTGAGCCAATGTTGTTTGGTCGGAGCTCATGGTTTCACAT
Source organism: Azolla caroliniana (assembly GCF_043228905.1). Taxonomy (NCBI): domain Eukaryota; kingdom Viridiplantae; phylum Streptophyta; class Polypodiopsida; order Salviniales; family Salviniaceae; genus Azolla; species Azolla caroliniana. The sequence continues at coordinate 4,865,860 of NW_028230453.1, forward strand.
AGCGTCGCTTGTTGGATGCCATCAGTAAACATTAAGTGATTCGTGAGGTCATAATTCGTTATATCCTGGCTAATTGGATGCAGACTTTCCTTTTATCCATCTCGTTGTCAAGCAACAATAATGATTCATGGTGATAACAACAGTGATTCATTATTCTTGGCAATTGGATGTGGAGTTTTATGATCCACCACCACGTTGTTGCTCTTTGGGCAAACAATATGCACACAACCCCATCATTAGTCCGAAATTGTACCTAAATGTTTCATGGACACACCAGCCCATGTCTTTGATTTTCACAAATACTTCCCCCTTCGTAAGTTCTCTCTCCCAACGCACTTCTCTCCAAGAACATAGAAAATAAGTTTGATATTATCTGATGACACCTCATCACGTAACCCTACAATCGCGACAGTTAGAGAAAAATGAAACTAGGCAACTCAAAGTCAATGACCTCGTTGGATTATCACCCCATGAATAGCTATTAAAAGTCAGAGTGGATCTATATATAGTGGAATTCCAAGGCACAAGTTAGGTAGGATCAAACTAAAACGTATGGAGATGTGGTTCCACATCATGTCAAGGAAGTGAAAATGAAAGGCAATTAATTATTTCCCCAAATGCCCTTTCTTATCCTCGTGTTTTGCTTACCCCACATGCTTGTGGCTTTTCGTTATTGCTAGGAAGTAAAGGAAAACTCGCTATCATTTTTGAGATTTCCCCTAAGTATGGTCATTAACCGAAATTGTTTCCAATTTTCACAAATATTCTCCCCTCCATAAATTCCATGCATTTTCTTTTTCTTTACATTTTGAAAAACGCGAAGAAGAACATTGAGAGAGATCAATATATTTTATCATTGTCCGTGGAAGTTTGATATAGCCCACCTATGAGATGAAATAAAACATGTTAACCTTGTGAGCTATATATTTTATCATTGTCCTTGGAAGTTTGATATAGCCCACCTATGAGATAAAACTAAAACATGTTAACATTGCATTGCAAACCTTATCTGTTTGGCCTCAACCCTATGTTAACATTCAATTGACATCTTTATTAATGAACTTGCAAGTGGAGAGTGCACATTATGACCAAGTGCAATGTGTTTAATGATACATCAAAGCTAGAAATGTGGGAAAGGTAAGGTTGAAGCTAGATAAGTGCAACAAGATCATGATACTAGAGTCACAAAATTCTTCGGGGCAAAACATGCATGGCTGATGAATCTCAACACCCTATCTCACATCAAAGGTATTGAAATCTAAATCATATGGAATCATCAATATTACTGAGATTGTAGGCTAAGGATGAAGTCAAACATGTATGAGTGACATGATTTCTGCATTCCAACAATATGATGGTTTTGGAGTTTAATGTAACATTTGTAATATAACTTTTGAAGTGTGACCCTCCACGCCTCGTGAAGTCGTTGATACATTGATGTTGCAATTCCCTGAGGCTAGATAACCTCATGTATCTTTAATATTACTATACCACTATCCCCATGCACATAATCTCTATGGAAAGGTATCCAATCATGGGAAGTAGGAGTATATATGGTGTTTGTATCTTAGCTTCATCAATACACTTCATGGAACAACATTTTTTTACATTTTAAAACTATTTTTGAGTGGAGTAGAGATGTCAGCAATTAGGACTCCTCATTTCAATCTCATAGAGAAGCACCATAGTTATCAAAGCGCCATATATGTATTTCTCGACTAGTGATAAATCTTTGGCAAATGTTTTCATTCTTTCCCGCTTCTTAGCTACACATAGTAGATCCATCCTATTTATGTTAGAAAGGAATCTCAGGGTCAAGATATTTGAAGCTTTATATCATTGATTAATTTCCAATGACCCATCATTATACATGATGCCTAGTTTATACCTATTGACAAAGGTAGATTTTGTGGACCCTATTTCTACAATGTTGTGTGTCAAGAACAACAAAGTCAAAAAAAAAATGTTGGAAATCTCTCTCTTCACTACATTCCATAGTTGTGTTGGATGAAAACCTAAAGTATTTGTTGTTGAATCTAGATAGTGGTTTCTTGTCTCTGGAATTCCAAAGTACATTTGAATTCTTCAAGGTAATGGACATGTACAACGTGAACCCACCGATGCATATTTGAATAAGAAGAATGATATTGATTTCAATGTGTTCCCTAACTCTTATGTTTCTCAAAATTTGATTAATCATCTTAGTGCCCTATTCGTCATTCAACATCCTCTTCCCTATCATCAATTGTTCACATTTTCCCTCACCATCCTATTTCAATAACCTCGACCTTAAAATATTATCAATAGCTATCCCCACCCCATCATTCACTAAATAATACATTGTTTTTTCCTAAAATTTGTGTCAACTTTTTAAATAATCTCCAATCCATTTTGTACTAATGTGTTAGTTCTCAAGTTTATGTTACATAAAATTTAGGCATAGTCAATTAAGGAGTAATGTCACACAAGCCATTTAATTCTTATCAAAATAAAGTATACAATGATAGAGAAATAAAAACATAATCAATTAATGAATAACCATAACAAAAATAATTCCACCACGGTAAGCACTTATTTGAAGCAAAAGCATGAAAAAGGGAGCACATTTATTTGATGCACCTTAATGTAATGGTGAAATAGGGTATAAAATCAAAACAAACATACATGTACATATCTATATATTTGTGCTTTCCAAATATTACATTTAAAATGGCATTCTATGTGGCATTCTATGAAATGGTACACCATTTTTCTTAAACACGGGGAAAGAATTCTAAGGCATAAAAATCCATATTTGATTGGTCCTAGATCATCTATTAAGAACATCTTTTCCCTCTTGTAAAGAAATGAGGAGGCAAGAGTGATTGTAATGCAGTGGAAGATGAGTGTGTGTGTGAGTCCCAAGACAGAGAGAGAGTGAGTGTGTGTGAGAGAAAGCTCTTACGACAGAGATAGATAAACTGTATATTACCCAAGATTACATCAAAACATAAACATCCAACAACAACTAAGTTACAATGTGTTAGTTTATATACCAACTAAGCTAGGGCAAGTGCCCTTTCTACTATTTACAAAACTAGCTCAACATGTCCATGAGCTAGTGTGAAACCTATCTATGGGAAGTTGAGTTCGATTCTCAACACGCCCCTTCGAACATAACTTCCATATGTCAAAAAGTTGTTTCGGTCTTTGGAGTACTTCGATTTAAGGAATCAGATTCCGGCTTTATTGCTTTACGCTTCTTATTGCGTGTTGCGTAGTCTATCCGTGTTGCGTATGCTGCGTACTCCCCCTCAAGCTCGGCAATGTAGATGTCGTGAGACCAAGGTCCGATGCAAATTGCCCGAGCTTGTCGACGCCTAGAGCTTTCGTAAAAATATCAGCAGCCTTCATCACGCACTTAGAACGTGCGAAATATGAGAAGAGAATGACCAAAGGGAAGGAAATGGAACTGCTCGAGGATTCGGAGACTGTAAAGAGTTTTTTGCATAGGTCCGATCCTTTCAAACAGCTTCATTATAGTGTTTTCAATGGCGAAGTATCCCAGATGCTCGAACTGTTACCGAGAAGGCACTACACTTTGCTGATAGTTGACATACCATATGGTTTCCGTATTGCGGGATCAACATATGATGATGTGCCTTTCAAGTACCCTCAGATCGAGAAAATGGTAAAGGATTTCGCAGAACTGACATTGGCCCCCTTGTGGAGGATAGTTATATTTCATAGCATGGGGCAATCACTGTCAGTCACAACAGCTTTGAAGTCTCGTTGTCATGCCACTGAACACATGCATTGGTGTGTTATAATTCGCTTTTACTCATTACAGTACTTCTTATTATATGTACACATTTACACCTCTAATACTTGATTTTCTTTCTCTATAGGATCAAAACAAATATTACACGTAGCCCTGGCGATCGAATGGTTAGTGCGGTCGAACATTTTTGTGTGGGCTACTATGATTCAATTACAAAGAAGAAGGCTAGAGCACATGTCAATGAGCGTAACGTGGTTAACTACATCATGTGCCCAGCCGTAACCAAAAAATTAAGACATGTGTCAGGGGATAAAAGTATGGTGAACCCTTATCAAAAACCTCAAAGATTGATCAACCGCCTCATAGAGCTCTTCTCGAATCCAGATGATTGGGTCCTAGACTTGTTCTCTGGCACAGGTATAATATATATATTTAATTTCAATCTTGTCTATCAAGTTTAAGACGTTACTTCTTATATATACTTGTTTGTGTTCATGCGACCATTAGGTACAACGACAGCTTGTGCATTGAAGATGTTTAGAAATTGTGTTGCATTGGAGAAGGACCCTGCTCAAGTTAACTTCATCAAAATGAGGATCACAGGAATCTGGGACTGTCCAGATCAGGATCAAGAAGTCGGAGCAAAACACATCAACGAGACAGAGATGTTCCAGATGACTTCACGAGAACCAATGGAACCAATTGATGAAGAAGCAGGGGAGCTGGTGGACCTGGAAGATGTAGCACAGTTTGACCATACATCAGATTCAGGAGAGCTTGGAGATGACACGAATGAAAACAGTCTAGAACAATCAGCGCCAGAGGAGCCTGCTCTGCCTGATTTGCTTATAGATTGATGTAGATGGCGTAATGTAAAAATTGAGGATTTTGAGGTATAATGTTCACCATCACTTCATATTATATTTGTATATGAGAACATCTGTAATTGTTTATCGTTTAATTAAATTCACCTGTTCATAATTTCCCTTTTTAATCATTATTGGAACCGTTGTTTGTATTTACATATAATTGGTCACCATGCTCTTCTTCAGTTTGAGATATTAACATGATATTGTAATTTCTCATTTCCGTTAGCATGACTGCATATGAAAAGGCGAATGTTTTTGATAATAAGAGGTTTTTAGTTACCTACGGTTCAACTCTACTGGTTCCACATAGTATAAATGAATGTTGTACGTAATTGTTACTCTTACCAATTACATTGTCATGAACTATATGACATTATACAATGAAACTATCGATATACCCGTCCAACAAGTGGGGTACTACTTTATTCCTAAACCCAAAACCACATATTTATAATTACGGTTTATGTAGTTTGACTCTACAATTTGAATATGGATACCAATTTTAGAACTTTATATTGAACCAAGTCTTCAATTGTGCTCCATGATATGCAAATTGACACGAATGTGAACACATATACAATTTAGTAATTGCTAGGTTTTTTTTGTTCTATATTTAACCATCAAGTCGCAAAAGGGGTACACATGCATCATATATTTTCGATATCAGGCTAAAATAGGGTACTTTTCTACATCTGGCCAACTATGCCAAAAGAGAATACGACATATTACCTGTTTCAAATGACCCGGTGTTGAAAGCTCTTACGACAGAGATAGATAAACTGTATATTACCCAAGATTACATCAAAACATAAACATCCAACAACAACTAAGTTACAATGTGTTGGTTTATATACCAACTAAGCTAGGGCAAGTGCCCTTTCTACTATTTACAAAACTAGCTCAACATGTCCATGAGCCAGTGTGAAACCTATCTATGGGAAGTTGAGTTCGATTCTCAACACGCCCCTTCGAACATAACTTCCATATGTCAAAAAGTTGTTTCGGTCTTTGGAGTACTTCGATTTAAGGAATCAGATTCCGGCTTTATTGCTTTACGCTTCTTATTGCATGTTGCGTAGTCTATCCGTGCTGCGTATGTTGCGTACTCCCCCTCAAGCTCGGCAATGTAGATGTCGTGAGACCAAGGTCCGATGCAAATTGCCCGAGTTGTCGACGCCTAGAGCTTTCGTAAAAATATCAGTAACCTAGAGGTGCTTACTGATGTGTTGTAGATCGATCTCTCCGGCTTGTACGCGCTCGCGGATGAAGTGGTAGTGGACTTCGATATGCTTAGTCCACGCATGGAATACAGGATTCCACGCTAGGTAGATACTACTCATGTTGTTGCAGTAGAGACGAATTGGATCCTTGATGGGTACGCCCAGATCCTTTAGTACACGTTTGAGCCAGACGGCTTTGCATGCAGCAATTGCTGCGCCCCTATATTCGGCTTCCATGCTCGACAGTGCAATTGTCGGCTGCTTCTTACTACTCCAGGAGATCGCTCTGCTACCAAGAGAGAAGACGAATCCGGATGTGGATCGCATGTCCGCTTTATATCCTGCCCAATTCGCGTCTGTGTACCCTTCGAGTCGAATGATCACATTGGTCTTGTACATAATGTCGTAGTCCATTGTCGTACTAACATACTGAAGTATCCTCTTAGCGTAGTACAAATGAAGATTTCACGGATTCTGCATAAATTGGCTAAGTAGGCCGACCAAATAATTGAGGTCGGGTCGCGTAATGGTCAGATAGATCAAACTACCGATCAATTGTCGATACTGAGTCGGCTCGCTCTCGGCGGTTCCGGAACTGGCAATGATCTTGAGATTACAATCAAGAGGGGTAGTAACAAGCTTGCACTTGGTCATTTCGAACTTGTAGAGTAAGTTAAGGACGTAGTGCCGTTGTGAGATCATTATCCCGACTGGTGTCCGAATTACTTCAATGCCTAGGAATTAATGGAGTTCATGCAGGTCTTTCATTTCGAATATGCCGAAGAGAAGTGTTTTGACTTTGTTGATCTCGGCAAGATCCTTTCCTCCGATGACCAAGTCATCCACGTATAGGATGATGATGATCGGGCTATCCGACTCATTTCGGATGTATAGAGAAGTGTCTAGAAGCGCTTGGGGGGAGCTCGAATATTGGACTTATCTATGCATATTATGGCTCATACACTTTCATTGTTGCAAGACATGTGTTCAAACTCACAACCATGGATATCTATTATTCAATATTTCATTGGGAACAAGGGTTTAACACATGGGAGGACAATGATTAAGGCTTCATGGTGGCAATTATGGAACATATGTATTTTACTTAAGATTCTTGACTCTTAATGTGTTCAAAACTTGGTTATCTCATGGCAAGAAGCACTCTCGTTATGTGTATGGAAACCATCATCTAGTAGAGAACATTGTAATTCTTTGCAAAAAGAATTACTTGTGTCTTCTTAGTTATTATTTTGGCCTAAAAAGGAGAGATTGTGTTCTTTTTCAATTTAATCGTTTGTTTCGGTTGGGAGTCAAAGAAGTGGGAGATATAGTTGAGGCTCCATCTCAAAGAATTTTGGAGCTTGTTGAAGTGTGACAATTATTACACATCCCACCTAATTATGAGTTTATCTTGAAACAACTACAAAATATTGCATTGATTCAAGGTCCTTTACCTTTACAAATAGAAGAGCACGCGTGGATTGATTGGTGTTTACGAGGTTATACGCAACTTTTACAAGTGACTACTAATCTTTTGTATCATTACTCCGTTGATTCTCTTTGATGGCTATCATCTAAGGTTGGCGAAGAAGGGAAAATACATAACTCTTATCATGGATGGTGCCAAATCTTAAAACTTAGTTAACATTCTAAATTGCCACTTGTAGCGAAGGTCTTCGTTTGGAGAATTTTGATTGGGGGTTTGTCTTTGGGATTAACTCTAATGCAATGTGGACTAGCAATGGGCAATTGCTTCTTTTGCACTATTCAAGTGGAAGATGGTACTCAAAATTTCATACAATGTTTAGATTGCTTGTCATATTTGGAGTTACATTTCTAAATTTGTCAAGTTTTGTCACGATGTTATTTGACGCCTAGATAGTGGGTGTTTGCACAATTCACACAGGTTGACCCAAAATCAGAGATGGAGAGGTATTGAGGATTGCACCATAATCGAGATATCCACAATGCTTTTGTGTTTGATGGTTGGCATGGAGTCAATGTATCTACAAAAATTGAGGGGAGTACTAATGTGTCAATTTTCTTTATTGGAGTGAGTGGAAATTCTTTCTTTAGTGGAGTGTTCGTCTTGCCTATTGGCAATTCAACATGTTCCATTACCCATGTAGTTAGTGGGTGACCATACTCCATTGTGACACCCATTGTAAATAGTGTTTTTCACACACAGCTATTTATATAATTGTGTGTTTTCACCCAAAGAGATAGATGGATAGATAGATTTATAGATTATATTATCATCATCGGAGGTCAAATATGACCTATGAAACAAAAAATATTACATTTCACATGATACATGTGAAAGTGAGTAACGTCTCTCAATGTTCAAGAACTTTTCCAATGAATGTTGCAATTGTGGTTGAAGATGTGTGGAAAGCATGATCGAATATGGTCAAAGGCAGATCATTGTATCAAAGTTTGATACTCAGACTCTCAAACTTGTTTAGGGCAAAGTGTGTATAGTCCACCACTCTCATCACTTGTGCCCCAACGCCTTGTCTCACATCGCAATGCATGTGTGATAAGCCGCACAGAAGCAATGGTTTGAATGGCAAACAACGGGACATGTTCTAACATGTATCGATATGTATGGTTTCCTCGTTCTGTGAAGAATATGGTTTTGTAGTTAGGTGCAACATGTGCAGTATAATGTGTGCATCGTGAACCACCACATTTGTCTCATGTCATGATACATTGTGTTGAGAATCAAACTCAACTTCCTTAGTGTGGGAACACACCTTTGGAATACCCAAGTGTGAACATTCCACCTCCTTCTATCATAAACTAAGTGTCATAAAAGTTACGTCCTATGACACATATTTAGTAGCTAGGTAAGTCTCCACCTCTTTTCCAAGTGGTGGTTGTAGTGAGAGAACATAGATAGAAGGTGACGACATAAGCACCTTCTCATCCTATTGGTAACTGTTGGTTGTTTTATTTTCTTGTTACTGTAGTTTTTACTATTTTCTTTGTATACTCCATGTTTTTTCTCCCGCTCCCTCTCTCTCACACACACATGCATACACCTTCTGCTACACAGAATCACACCCGATTCTTTACATGGTATCGGAGTGCTTGGTAGCCTGATCCAAGCCCATCTGCATGTGTTGTGTCTAAGCCCACATTCACAAAGAACCGACTGACAATTGTAGCAACAACCTGCTAAATTCTTATCGCAGAGAAGAAGAAGAAAACTTGCAACAAACAAATCAGTTATCATGAATACTTAGATGGGAAGCGCTCTTCCTACCGAGAAACTCGACAAAAACAACTTCACATCTTGGGAGTACAAGATGCACCAATACCTTGTCGGGCAAGGCTATTGAGGTTACATTGAAGGAGCTCAGGAAAATCAATCCAACCCAACACACGGTGATTACCCAACATGGGAGCAAGCGGAAAATTGTGTGTTGTATTGCTTAGCAGCATGTGTTCATTATTTGTTGAGAATCAAGCTCAGCCTAATGCAACGTGTGAACACACCCTTTGAGAATCTATGATCACTCAAAGGTCAAGAGTCACACCACTACTCTCTACACATTAACTATGTGTCATAGAATCATATTCTATGACACATAACTAATGAGTTCTATATTCCCCATGACTATGAGTCTTCACGTACCCCAAGACAGAGTAGTTGTTGTAGTGAGTTAATGAAGAGAGAGGGTGACCTTATATAAATCATCCTCCTCCTACTTCATACTAAGTCGGTTGTGACTCCTTGTAATGCTACATTTTGTAATTCATATTCTCCTTGTGAATATACATCTTCTTCTTCTTGAGTATTCTATTTTCCATTCTATCTAATCTATCTTGTGTTTTCTCTTCTCTCATCTCTTTCCTCTCACACATACACATAACACACATCTCTTCCTCTACACAAGAATCATATCCGATTCTTTACATGGTATCAGAGCGGTTTGGTAGCTCGATCTAGCCCATCCGCGTGTGTTGTGTTCTACGCCAACGTTCAAGAAGAACCGGCTCATCGATATCGTAATGCGACTACATAGCTCGTGTTCGAGAGAGAAGGAAAAGAAGAAAGAAAGCTTATTGACAATGAATGCTCAAATGAGGAGTGCTCTCCCTAGCGAGAAGTTGAACCAAAACAACTTTGCATCTTGGGAGTACAAGATGCACCAATACCTTGTCGGTCAAGGATAGTGGAGCTACATCAAAGGAGCACAAGAAAATCGACCTGACCCGAAAGATGCCGACTACTCAACATGGGTGCAAGCGGCAAGCCGAGTGATGTATTGCTTGGAGACATGTGTTCATGATCACATGCTTGGCTACATTCGAGAAGCCGAAGGAAGCATGGGAGAATCTCAAGAAGATATTCGCCGCCAACACGACGACATGAAAGCTTCAACTATGCCAAGAGTTGAACAAAATCCAACAAAGGGATATGTCCATGAGAAGCTACACCTTGAAGATCAAGGAGCTTTGTAACTCTCTCGGCTCAATAAGTGTTAATGTGGATGATGATGAGATGGTGCAAATATGCCTTGACGGCCTTGCACCACGGTTCAGCGCGATGAGGACCGCTGTACTAGCACGGGAGAATCATCCCTCTTTCTTCAATCTTCGATCCATGTTGTTGGTTGAAGAAAACCATGTTTGGACAAGGAGCAACGCCTCGGAAGGCCACATGCTCTACACGCATTCGAACGGAGGAAGAGGATGTGGCCAAGCAAGAGGACGATTCTGTTGGAAGCAATGTCGTCAGTGCGGAAGATCTTGAAGCACTCGATTCCTGTTTATTCCCTGTGTATGACAGAATGTAGGTCGTTGCACAGAGAGAGAGAGAGAGAGACACAAAAGACTCTTTATTTCACAAAGCAATAATACAACAACCAACCTCACAAAGAGGTTACAAGGTCACTATATATAGTGACCGACTTAGGGCAACTACCCTTTATGCTAATTACATAAATGGCCAAAACGGGATGGTGTGAATACGTCCATTATACACATGTATTCGACACTCCCCCGTAATGGGCGTATACATGGGTTATCTAAGATTACAGGTATAGACTTAGGTTCTCGGACATATCAGCTTTGTTCGAGTCGGCAGGATCCGAAGACAGAAGACCGAACTGGTCGGGTCGGAACAGTTGAAGCCGATCATTAAGGAGCTGATGTCGGTTGTCGGGAACCATCCTGCTCTGTGTCCGGCTCTAACCGGACTGGTTTGTCGTTACGCCCATCTGATGCCGAAGAGACCGAAAACGGTCTGCCGAGAGACATTTGGTCATTCCATCTGCGACATTATCGGTTGTGGATATTTTCTCTAGACCGATTTTCCCTGAAATGACGCAGTCCCGAACGAAGTGATATCGAACGTCGATATGTTTGGAGGCGTTGTGGTGAACCGGATTTTTCGACAAGGCAACAGCACCTTGACTGTCGCTGTAGACAACTGGAGCCGAGTCATGTTCGACTTGTCGAAACGTGTGCGCCAGCCGACCGAGCCACAAAGCTTCTTTTGCTGCGTCGGACGCAGCTACATATTCTGCTTCGGTCGTTGAGGTCGCTGTGCACTCCTGAAGTTTCGACTTCCACGAGATTGCTCCATTGCCGAATTTGAAGCAGTATCCGGTTGTTGATTTCCGACTGTCTATACAGCCGGCGAAGTCCGAGTCGGTGTAACCGACTACGCCTGAGGTTCGGTTCGGTCCGAAAAGAATGCCATGGTCTTTTGTGCCAGCCAGATATCTGAACACATGCTTGACTGCGTTCCAATGCGATCGGCCAGGATTGTGCATAAATCTGCTAACGACTCCTACGGCATGAGAGATGTCAGGCCGTGTCGCGACCATCAGGTACATAAGGGAGCCGACTGCCGGTGCATACGGTACCGACTTCATATCTTCCCCCTCCGAACCGGATGTCGGGCAGTCTCGCTGAGAGAGCCGAAGATTCATAGGGAGTGGGGTTGAAGCAGATTTGGCTGATTGCATGTTGAAGCGTTCCAAGACACGTCCGATATAGTCGGTCTGAGACAAAAAAAGATGTCGTTTATTGCGATGCCGACTAATCTTCATGCCAAGGATGTGTCGTGCCGGACCGAGGTCCTTCATGGCAAACTTCAACCGCAGTTGCCGAACGAGATCGGCAAGTTCGCCCGCGTGGCGTCCAGAAATTAGCATGTCGTCCACGTAAATGATGAGGAAGATGGGTGATCCATCTCGAGCTGTGTTGGTGAAGAGACAATGGTCCTCATCGCTTTTGGAGAAGCCGATTGATTGGATGAAGTCGTCGAACTTCTTGTACCATTGTCGCGGTGCCTGTTTGAGGCCGTATAGACTCTTCCTGAGTCGGCAGACTAGATGTTCTTGGCCAGTTGCCACGAAGCCTTTTGGCTGCTCCATATAAATTTCCTCCTCGAGATCACCATGGAGGAAGGCTGTTTTGACATCTAGCTAAATCAGCTCCAAGTTGTCGGCTGCCACGACGCCGAGCAGAAGACGAAGGGTTGTCATTTTCACCACTGGTGAAAAAATCTCGTCGAAGTCGACGCCATATTCTTGTCGGAAGCCCTTCGCAACTAATCTGGCCTTGTACTTTGGGGTGGTCGAATCAGACGTCTCTTTTAGTCGATAAACCCACTTGCAAGGAAGAGCACGTCGGTTCCTAGGTAATTCGACCAGATCCCAAGTCTTGTTTGCCCGGATGGAGTGCATTTCCGACTCCATCGCCAGATGCCAGGTGGCCGAATCGACAGATGTCGATGCTTCTTCGTAAGACGTCGGTTCGCCGGCGTCGGTGAAGAAAATTCCAGGAGAATACCTCTCCGGAGGTTGCGACAGTCTCTCGGATCGTCGAGGTATGATTGGACTGGTCGCATCGGGTATCGAGGTCGGATGGTCCGAAAGCTGCTGTGCCGAGTCAGAGTTGTCCGAATCGGTAGTGTAAGGTTCAGCTACCCGTGAAGCTGACCGTGTGTTAAGAGCGGGGCCTTCTTGAAGGGTCGGCACATCGGAAAATGTGACCCTTCGGACTTCGATCGGTGTTTTGACTGATGGATTCATAGCCGACTCGTTGAACACAACGTCCGAACTTCGGACGATTTGTCTGCGTTCGGCATCCCAGAGTCGGTATCCCATTTCACCGTCGGATCCATATCCAAGGAAAATGCATTTCCTGGACCGAGGTGCAAGTTTTCGGCGATCATCTTTCGGAATAAGGGCGTACGCCTCGCATCCGAAGATCCTCAGCTTGTCGTAATTCGGCTTACTGCCGATCCATAGTTCCTGAGGAATTTGAAGTCCTAGAGGTCTGCTTGGCGACATATTGATTATGTGTACTGCCGTGAGTAGAGCCTCTGCCCAGAAGCCATCTGACAGTCCGGAGTGTTGGAGCATGGAAACTATCCGTTCTTGGATTGTCCGATTCATGCGTTCGGCAATCCCGTTTTTCTCCGGACTGTGTGGTGCCGTAAATTCACGTCGGATGCCGCGTTGTCGGCAGAATTTGACGAATTCTTCTGATTTGAACTCTCCCCCATTGTCGGTCCGAAAGCATTTCAGTTTTCGGTCGGTTTGATTTTCTACCATAGCGAGCCAATCGGAGAAGATCGAGAAGACACGATCTTTGGTGCGAATTGGATAAGCCCACACCTTTCGAGTCGAATCGTCAATAAAACTGACGAAGTAAGAGGCACCGCCGAGAGACTGATGCGGCATTGGGCCACAGACGTCCGAGTGGACCAAATCGAGAGGTCTCGTTTCTCTTGGTGCTGATGTCGGGTGTGATGCGGCTGCTTGTTTGCCATACTGGCAATGCTCGCAGAATTGATGGTCGGAGAAGGAGAGTTTAGGGATGTATCCGGCTCTAGATAGATGCGTAATGCCGGCCTTGCTGAGGTGTCCTAATCTTCTGTGCCATAGTGATGACACAGGAATATCCACCAAAAACAGGTTACCCTCTCTGAGCGTAACATGTAACGGATACAGCGAGTGTATCTTGGGTCCTCTAGCAAGCAGGAGGTTCCCCCTGTGGAGTGTCCACCCTCCCGAAGAAAAACCGGCACGAATGCCGTCTTCATCTAGTTGTCCGACTGAGATCAATGGCCTTGAGAGCTCAGGTACATGTCGGACATTGTGAAGTACAAGTGTAGAGCCACCTGCAAGGTTGAGCTCTACTGTGCCGATTCCAATGATGTCACAGTGTTGCGAGTTACCGACTCGAACTGAGTCGGAGTGACGGATCGTATATTGCCAAAATTGGGATCGATGAGGAGTCACGTGAAATGACGCGCCCGAATCTAAGAGCCATGTGCTCGATTCTTCAGTCGTGAGCAGAACTTCTGATCCGACTGGATTTTCGATTGATAGTATATTCGGGTCGTTTGGTAGCACATCAGCTGAGAAGCTGACGTAATTGATCTCCTCATGCCGGCCACTCTTCTTGTCTGATCTCTGAGACTTGTCGTTCTTGTTCTTGAGTGCGCGGCAGTCGGCTTTGATGTGTCCGGGTTTCTTGCAATAGTTGCAGATTCGATTATCCCGTGACTGGCTCCGTCTTCGCTGATTGTTCGGCGGCCGTGAGGAATCTCTTCCTCGTATGTTCGATCGGTCTGTCGAACCTTGTACTACGTAAGCGTCGTCTGTTGAGTCTTTGGCGAAAGACTTTCTCCGAGCTGCTTCGGTCAGGATTGCGCTCGTGACTTCGGAGTATTTAACAGCCGTGGTTGACGCATTGCACACGGTTGTGACGAAAGTTTCCCATGATGAGGGAAGGCTGCTCATGAGTATCATTGCTCTGAGTTCATCCTCGATTGCCGTCCCCTGTGACGAGATTTGGGAGCTTATGCTTTCGTACTCATTGAGGTGTGCTTGAACCGAATCGGATTCTTTCATCCGCAAGTTGTAGAGGCGCCGGATCAGAAACATCTTCGTTGCAGCGACCTTCTTTTCGTAGGTGTCCGACAGTGTTTTCCACAGTTCGAATGCTGTCGTACACGATTGCACCGTAAAGTATACCGATTCCGATAGGTGCATCCGAATCGTGGCGCGGACGATTCTGTCCAGCTTCTGCCACTCAATTGGTTTGTATCCTTCTGGAGGTTCTTCATTTTCGATGGGATCGATTTGCCCCTTGACTATGAGATAGTCCTGCATTTGCTCCTTCCAGAAGTTGAAGTTCGATCCATCGAACTTTCGTAGACTCATTTCTGACGAGCCGGATGTTGATGCCATCAAATTTGGTTTCGGTTGACGAAGCTCGGTTCGGAGTTGACTACGAACCTTGTTGGAGTGCAGCCGGTTGGCTCACCCGATATCGTTCTAGTCGGATTTGAACCCGAGTCGGTTCGGCTTCGGATATATGTATTGTTGAACTTGCTCGAATTGACTCCGGTAACTTGAGGGACAGAACCGACTGGTCTTCCCGAATGTTGCCGAGTCGGAGTGAGCCCGGTTCGCTTCCGAATATATATGCCAAATACCGATTATTGAATCCGATTGTTTGGACCGATTCTGCTTCGGGTGACTGCAGCGACGAGAGAGACGGATCCAACTGATCCTCTCGAATGTCGATCAGCCGGATGAAGCACGAATTGGGGTTGTTGTCTTGAGACCGATCTGCACCGAGTGGTTACAATGAGCGGCGAGCAGCGTTTGATGACCTCTTCGGATGCCGTTTAACCGAGTGGAGCACGATCGTGTCAATGTTGCACAAGGGGATTTCACCTCGAGCGGTTACGATCACAAGAAACAGAGTACAACCAGCTGGCTTACTCCAAGCGAAGATGATCTAACGCGATGAGATGCAAGCCTCGTTTTTTTTTTTTTCTTCTTCTTCTCTCTTCTTTGAATGACGCAGGAAACCGAATGCTGTGCAGGCTGAGACGACGTCCGACAGCGGATTGAAGGACCGAATACTGTGCAGGCTCTGATACCAGATGTTGGAGACAAGGTCGTCAATGCGGAAGATCAAGAAGCATTCGATTCTGTTCTGTACCTGCGTATGACAGTTTCTAGGTCGTTGCACAGAGATAGAGAGAGAGAGATAGAGAGAGAGAGATAGAGAGAGAGAGAGAGACACACACACACACACAAAATGACTCTTTCTATTCCATAAAGCAATAATACAACCCCCAACCTTACAAAAAGGTTACAAGGTCACTATATATAGTGACCGACTTAGGGCAACTACCCTTTATGCTAATTACACAAATGGCTCAAACTTGATCTATACAAAGGGATAGTGTGAATACGTCCATTATACACTTGTATTCGACATGGGGACCAACTCAAACGGCTACATTTGGCGGATGCCGATACTACATGGCCTCATTGACAACTTCCCCAGACACACCTGGATCTACCCCATGTGGCAAAAGAGCGAAGTGTTCAGACACTTCCAAAGTTTTATGAATGAAGTCGAGAAAGCCACGGGCCGACATGTATGATGTCTTCGGTCGGATGGAGGAAAGGAGTACTTCTCCAACGAATTTTCGGCTTTTCTTCGGAAAGAAGAAATTCAGCGAGAGTTTTCGTGTCGACATACACCACAACAGAACGGAGTAGCTGAACGAAAGAATCGGCACATCCTCGAAGTAGCACGGGCCATGCTTAACGAGAAGCACATGCCGAAGTCGTACTGGGCAGAAGCCGCTAACACAACTGTCTACCTAATGAACCGGTGTGCACAAGGTTACCCGGCATGAGAAGTTTTTCGGAAAGAAGCCGGATCTACCACATGTTCAGATATATCGGCTCCATTGCATACGTGCACATCCCCAACGAGAAGCGATAAAAGCTCAACCCGAAGTCGGAGAAACGTATCCTACTAGGATACTCATTGGAACAAAAGGGGTACAAGTGTTATAACCCCTCAACTCGGAAGGTTCGTGTGAGTCGAGATGTAGTCTTCAACGAATTGGCATCATGGTATGAACCCAAGCCGACTCCTCCCGAATCATTTCTAGTCGACCTAGAATCCGTTGAACAAGAGGTAGAAGATGGAGATCGACTTGAACACATGTTCGAAGGAAGCCCGATTACGACAAGGCTTAGTGGGCCACAAGAGGCTCCGAGCGATCAAAGAATATCTCGGCTGAGTCCGAAGCTTGACAAAGGGAAGGCCAAAATGCTGGAATACGAAGATTAGATCGAAATCGAGTCGACTCACTCCCTCGATAGTGAGTTCGAAGGCCTCGACATCCAGACAAATGGAGCAAAGAAAGTCTTACTATCCGCAAACGAGAAGCTCTGCCGATCCGCCCAAGAAAAGAATTCGGTAACCTGATTCAACTATGAAGAGTATATGACGTACCATTATGCTTTTATGATGAAAGTAGCGACTGTACGAGAGCCAGAACAGTTTTCCGAAGGCGTGAAGGATCCCAGATGGGTTGAAGCGATGGATGAGGAGATGCAAGCACTCTCCAAAAATGAGACATGGGATCTCGTCCCTTCTTCACCTCACCAAAAGGCGATCGGTTGTCGATGGATATTCAAAGTCAAATATAATGCCGATGGTTCTGCCAACTGCTACAAAGCTCGACTCGTAGTGAAAGGATACACACAAACACATGGAGTCAACTATGAAGAGACATTTGCCCCGATGGCAAAGATGATGACTGTGCGAACCACAATTGCACCTACATCGGCGAAAGGTGGTACCTCCATCAAATGGACGTAAAGAATGCCTTTCCTCAAGGCGAATTAGAAGAAGAGGTGTACATGGTACAACCACCCGGCTTCGAATTGAGCATCCATTCGAAAGTAGTCTGCCGACTGAAGAAGCCACTCTATGACCTCAAGCAAGTACCGTGTGCTTGGCATTCGAAGATAACACAATATCTTCATTGAATCGGCTTTCGAATGTTGAAATCCGACAACTCCCTCTACATACAAAATGACTCAGGATGCTTGATTGTCATCATCCTATACGTGGATGATCTGGTTATTCGAGGTGAGCATTTAGTTGACATCAACAAGGTGAAGTCCCTCCTCTCCAACAAATTCGAGATGATGGACATGAAGGAACTCCATTACTTCCTTAGAATCGAAGTTATTCGGGTTCCGACTAGCATTATGATCTCTCAACAACACTACATCCTCAACTTGCTATACAAGTTCGGGATGACTGAGTGTAAATCTGTGACAACCCCTCTCGATCGAAACCTCAAACTCGTGCCGACTTCGGCATGGAAGCGTGCGATCCGACTCAATATCAACAACTAATCGGGAGTCTCATCTATCTCACGATCACTCGACCCGACCTCAGCTATCCGGTCATCCTCCTTAGCCAATTCATGCAAACTCCGCGAGATATTCATTTCGATTGTGGTAAGCGAGTATTATGATACATGAGTGACACAATGGATTGTGGTATTCTCTACGAATCGGCCACACCAATTTGACTCGAAGGATACACAGATGCCGACTGGGCCGACTATAGAGCCGATCGACGATCGACCTCCGGATTTGTCTTCTCGCTCGGCAGCGGAGCAATATCTTGGAGTAGTAAGAAGCAGCCTACCGTCACACTTTCAAGCACAAAGGCCGAATATAGGGGCGCAATTGTAGCTGCATGTGAAGCCGTATGGCTTGACAAGAGGATTTTAAAGGATCTGGGCGTTCCCATCAAGGATCCGACTCCCCTCTACTGAGACAACATGAGCAGTATTTATCTGGCTCGGAACCCGGTGTTCCACGCACACACAAAGCATATCGAAGTGCACTATGACTTCATTCGAGAGCGTGTTTAGGCCGGAGATTTTGACCTTCAATACATCAACACAAATCTTCAAACGACCGACATCTTCACCAAAGCCCTAGGAGCCGACAAGCTTCGACAATTCATGTCAGACCTTGGATTGACGATTCGTGACTTGCCATGCTTGAGGGGAGTACAAGCGAGAAACGGATAATGTCTGAACCAGGTATGAGCCAAAGCACACACCGGAGATTGTCCGAACCGGATACTAGTCAAAGCGGACATCAACCGAAAGGAACCGACCCGAGTTGAGGTTGAGGGGGCGTGTCGAAAATCAAGCTCAAACTAGTGCAATGTGTGAACACACCCTTTGAGAATCTATGATCACTCAAAGGGTCAAGAGTCACACCACTACTCTCTACACATTATCTATGTGTCATAGAATCATATTCTATGACACATAATTAATGAGTTGTATATTCCCCATGACTATGAGTCTTCACATTCCCCAAGACAAAGTAGTTGTTGTAGTGAGTTAATGAAGAGAGAGGGTGACCTTATATAAAGCACCCTTCTCCTACTTCATACTAAGTCGGTTGGGACTCCTTGTAATGCTACATTTTGTAATTCATATTCTCCTTGTGAATATACATCTTCTTCTTCTTCTTGAGTATTCTGTTTTCCATTCTATCTAATCTATCTCGTGTTTTTGCTTCTCTCATCTCTTTCGTCTCACACATAACACACATCTCTTCCACTACACAAGAATCATATCCTATTCTTTACATGATCATATGCTCGTCCCCTTTAGATTTCCCCAAAATTTAGCACATGCATGTGCTTTCTTTTGTGTTTGGAGAAATTGTTGAGTAACTTCCCATATTCTTCTCTTTCGTTGAATAAGCCTTTTATACTCTTGCAAATGCTTTTGGTAATTTTCTTTATCCTTAACTACATCCTAAACGATAAGGCACTTTCGAGCTTCATGACATTCTTTATCAAACCATTTTTTCCTAAATTTCTTGGTGCATTTCCAAGATGTGTGGTTGGTCGAAAAACATTTGTTTGTACAAGAGAGAATGACTTTCTTAAAAGCTTCCCATTTGCATTGTAGTGTGGCACCATATTGTATCTTTGTCATTTGTAACATATCCTCAACCATCTTAGAATACTGGGCGCTCACTTAAGGTTCATTCTCAAGTGCGGTTATTTATTATCTTCAATGGCCTTCTCACAATCAAACCTATGCATACATTTGAGAACAATACATAAAAGCCCTATGATCAGATTTCGGTGTCCATTCACCAAGTGAGAATTGATGTATACGATCCAAAATTCCTTCGGAAAGTAGCATATAGACAATCACACTATTTCCGTTGATATGTTTTCTACATGTAAAACCAATAGTGTTGGGCCATAAGGAAACACCATTTGCAATAAGCAATCCGGTGCTATTGCACATTTGTAGGAGTAACTTCCCAAATTGGTCCAGATCTTTTTCATTGCTAGAAGAGCGACTATACATTTGTATATCCTCTTGCATCCTTGAGATAAGTGCCATAAAAGATTCTTGTGAATTGTAAAGGAACGGATTAATTCTGTGTAGTGGAAGAATTGTGTGTGTGGGTGGGAGAGAGAGAGCTCACGACTACAAAAAATCAGAAAATTGTACTTCAAGAAAGCAAGAATAATCAACAACTTTACAAAGAGAAGGACTCGAAGGTGCTTATGTAATCACCTTCTCTCTAGATTCTCTTATTAGAAGCGTCTCTTGGGAAAGAGGTTGAGTCTTAACTACCTAAAGAATATGTGTCATAGAACATTAACTTCTATGACACACTAGTTACTATACAAGGAGGTGGGCTGTTCACACACTTGAGTATCCTAAAGTGTGTTCCCACACATGGGAAGTTGAGTTTGATTCTCAACACGCCCCTTCAAACATAACTTCCGATCATGAGATGGTTGGTTCGGACTAGTCTTCGGGTTGACGAGTCGATTTCGGATGACCGCAATAGTCCTGGTCACTACTCCCCCTCAAGCTCGACTGGTCGACGGTCAAAAGACTCAGGTTCGTCGTGAACTGTCACAACTTGTCGACTCCCAAGGCCTTGGTGAAGTTGTCGGTCGTCTGTAGGTTTATGCTGATGTGTTGCAGGTTGACATCCCTAGATAGAACACGCACTCGGATGAAGTGATAGTGCACTTCGATGTGCTTAGTCTGAGCATGGAAGACTGGGTTACGAGCGAGGTGAATATTGCTCATGTTGTCACAATAGAGGAGAATAAGATCCTTGATGGGAACACCCAATGTTGTCCATGGGCCAAAATTGTAATTCTAAGAAACGTAATAGGATGTAGGTCAAAGTAGGTGAATAACCGTAAGGAACGAAGACAACCATAATATGCGCAACCAAGAACGGGAAGAAGCAAAGCACGCTGAAGCAAAGAGGAAGAGAAGAAGGGAACTATAGCCCGTGATTATGGGATTCTGAGGGTCTAGGCCATACTATTATTTTGCTGTTAATTCCGGCTGTGGGCCGTGTAATTGTATTCATCACATACTCATAATACATATAGTTTTGGGTCTATTTCTTTTGTTGGTATTATGTGATTGCTATCCCTTATGCAAATGATGTGGTGAAACATTCTCTAGGAAGAGACCTACCTTATGTAACGTATTTGAAATCCTGTTTTCCGGTATCACTCTGACCACCACCTATCACATCTCTTGGTCCGAGTTCGGCTAGGAAATCGAAGGTGTCACCTCCGGGAAGGAAGGCAACACCCAGGTCCTCCAATATTCTCTTAAGCCAAACAACTTCACATGCGGCTACGACCGCGCCCCTGTATTCGGCTTCGGTGCTCGACAATGCGACTATCATATGTTTCTTACTACTCCAGGAGATGGCTCCGCTGATGAGGGAGAAGACAAATCCGGATGTCGATCGTTGGTCGGCTCTGTAGCTGGCCCAGTCGGCATTGGTATACCCTATGAGCCGAATCGGTGTGTTTGATCTGTAGAGGATGCCGATATCCATCATTCCACTCACATAACGTAACACTCGCTTAAAACAGTTGAGATGGATGTCTCACGGAATTTGTTAACTGGCTAAAGAGGCCAACTGGGTAACTCAGGTCAGGTCGGGTAATTGTGAGGTAGATGAGGCTTCCGACTAGTTAACGATAGTGTGTCAGCGCACACTCTCTAGTGCCTGAGTCAACATCTAGCTTTAGATTTCGATCGAGAGGAGCATTGACGTGCTTACATTGTGTCATCATAAACTTGTAAACAAGATTGAGAATATAGTGCCTTTGAGAAAGCATGATGTCGTCAGGAGCCTGTATTACTTCTATTCCTAGAAAGTAATGAAGCTCCTTCATGTCTTTCATTTCAAATCGGTTAGAGAGGAGCTTCTTAATATGCTCTATATATGGTAAATGCTCTCCTCCTATGACCAAGTTGTCCACATAAATGATGATAAATACCTTTCCTCTAGAGTCGCTTCGGATGAACAGAGACTTGTCGGACTTGGACATGTTGAAGTCGATTTGATGAAGATACTATGTTATCTTCGAGTGCCAGGCGCTAGGTGCCTGCTTGAGGCTGTAGAGAGGTTTCTTGAGTCAGCAGACAACAGTTGGATGCGTAGTCGACCTGAATCCAGGTGATTGTATCATATACACCTCCTCGTCTAACTCACCTTGTAGGAATGCATTCTTTATCTCCATTTGGTGGAGGTTCCACCCTTTTGTTGCTGCAAGCGCGATCATGGTTCGAATTGTAGTCATCTTTGCCACCCGGCCAAAGGTCTCTTAGTAGTCGACACCGTGCGTTTGTGCGTAGCCTTTCGCCACAAGCTGAGCCTTGTACCAATTGATAGTTCCGTTGACGTTGTGCTTCACTATGAAGATCCACTGACATCCAATTGCCTTTTGGTGGTGTGAACAAGGGACGAGATTCCATGTCTCGTTCTTGGAGAGTGCTTGCATCTCCTCATTCATTGCTTCGACTCATCGAGAGTCCTTCGCAGCTTCGGAAAAGGTTTCTTGTTCTTGAATTGTCGCCATCTTCATCATGAACGCATAATGATATGCCATATAGTCGTTGTAGGCGAATCAGCTGACTATGTTCTTCTCTCGAGTGGAGTGACGTTGTTGTGAAGATCCGTCACTAGGCGCGGATCGCGAGGTGGAATCGTCGGGGTTCTGGACCGAAAGGATCGAAGTTCGCAGCAAGCTTAGCGAGAAAGTATTTAGGATAGATTGAGAGAGAGAAAGAGATTAAGATTAAACGCTTGACTTAGATTGAGAAAGATTGATATGGCCAAGAGAGAGATATTGAGATTAAGATTTTAACTCTTGATTTAAGAAACAAGATATATCATCAATGAATTTTCTTCTCATTAATTTCTTAGTTCATACATGGATCCATAATACATTTTCATCCATCCTTTTATAGATGCCCCCATGCATATGATGCATGTTTGCCATTTGGCGGTCGTGTATTACATGTGGTGCATGATAACCATGTCACTCATTTGAGCTCTCATGCATAAGAATTTACATGTAAGAGTACGATGATAGAAATATAATTTCAACTAAATATCATGGCTTAGTGGTAAGCCAATTGACTCTTAACTTGGAGGTGCAAGGTTTGAATCCTTACTTGCCCTCCTTGTATATATATATATGTATATATATATATATATATTTATTTATTTATCTAGACACCGGATGACGGTGCGCCGCCGGTTACCGGTGGCTGCCGCCTCACCGGTTGCCGTCATCTCCCCAGCCCGTCAGATGCGGGTATCGCCGCCCCGTCGAATGCCGATTCCGCCAGATCACCGGCTTCGCCGCCGCCTCACCGGCTCCGTCGGATGCCAATACCGCTGGATCATCGGCTTCGTCGTTGCCGGCACATGTCGATCACCGGTTACCGTCCAGTTCTGTTTTGGTTGGCCAAAACCTATACGAGTGGCTAGGCCACCACCACTCTTAGTTCAAGTTACCTTGAACTCTCTATGCTCCACACATAGACACAAAGATAATAACTTTTGCTCTACCTTATATATGGTGAGAGCCTTATTCGTCCTGTCTATATGGGATATCTCACAATTTTCTCTTTTTCTTTTGCAACTTCTTACCCACATAAGTTGACACTTAGATGTCTGTTTCTTATGTACAGTAAACATTCGGTTAAGTGCGCACTTTGATTTGAAGGGAAACATGTGCACTTAACTGAGCCGCACACTTAGGGCTTTTTACACACATAATTTGTTTTCCCCCTATTTTTCTTTTCTCTGCACATTTGAGTAAGCGTAGCCCCAATAGCCACCGATCAGACCCTCTTTGCACCTTAATCAATCCCACGTAGCTGGTCACAAGGCTGCAGCTTCACCACGTTGTTGCTCAAGACACTATTGTGCACCTACAGTCTTCTTCGGGTATGTAGAGTTTCTGCGCATTTTCAAGTTTTTTAAGGCCAAATGTTTAGGGAATTAAAAAATAATTTCATTGTGGATGAGTATGTGGATGTATTTGTGCTCTTTTTACTGCTGAATTTGAGTAAATTTGTTGATTAGGTTCATAAATTAGATTGCGGGTTTAGGGAATTAGAAAAAAATTTGATAATGGATGGGTATATGAATGTATTTTTTTGTTTTTACTACTGAATTTGAGTAAATTTGTTGAATAGGTTCATAAATTAAATTGTGGGTTTAGGTAATTAGAAAAAAAATTGATAGTTGATGAGTATGTGAATGTATTTTGTTGTTTTTACTACTGAATTCGAATAAATTTGTTGATTAGGTTCATAATTAGATTGTGGGTTTAGGGAATTAGAAAAAAAATTGATAGTGGATGAGTATGGGAATGTATTTTGCTGTTTTTACTGCTGAATTTGAGTAAATTTGTTGATTAGGTTCATAAATTAGATTTCGAGTTTAGGGAATTAGAAAAAAAGTTGATAGTGGATGAGTATGTGAATGTATTTTGCTATTTTTACTGCTGAATTCGAGTACATTTGTTGATTAGGTTCATAAATTAGATTGCGGGTTTAGGGAATTAGAAAATAATTTGATTGTGGATGAGTATGTGAATGTATTTATGTTGTTTTTACTGTTGAATTTGAGTACATTTGTTGATTGGGTTCATAAATTAGATTGACGATTTAGGGAATTAGAAAATAATAAATATAAGTCAATGTGAAATTAGCTCATTAGCCTTATTACAGAGATGAATTCAACCCATAAGCGAGGTGTTGAACCTTGTTTGAATGATGAACAAAGGCTACAAATTTTGGAGATAGTGGAACAACCATTGGCTCCTTCTCTTCGCAACATAGGTAGAAATTTTGGTGTAAGTGAATCATCGATTAGAAGTTTGATCAAGAAGAAGGATGAGATACGAATGCGTGTCCAATTAAAAGATCATAATACAAGGAAAACAACTTTTAGGGGATCCAAAGGGAACGCTTGTATGCTTGGATTGATGCATCTCGTCGATTGTCAATTGCATTGCCTCCATCCGTTATTATGGAGAAGGCTCGGCGATTGGCTACACAAATGAATATTTGTGATGATGATTTCAAAGCAACTTGGGGTTGGTTTAGGAAATTTCGTCATAGCCAATGTTTGAATACTATTAGTTTGTATGGCGAAGGAGGGGCAGTTAATCGAAATGACCCAGAATTGTTGGCTTCTTTTGAAATGCTCTATGCTATAATCAACGAGTATGATGCTAGTTGCGTTTACATAGGGATGAAACAGGCTTACTTTTTCGATTAGTTCCAAGGTATACAGTGCTTTTGCCTAGTGAAGATCCTACAACAATTCGAGGTAAGAAAAAATTGCTAGATAGAGTTACCTTAGTTGTTTGTTGTAATGCGACTGGAACTGAAAAAGTTCCCATTACAATGATTGGAAAGGCTAAGGAACCAGCTTGTATTGTTGGAAATTCTTGGCCATTGCCCTATTTAGCACAAAAAAATGCTTGGATTGATATCCCTACTTTTAATAAGTGGTTTGATCATGTGTTTGTACCTTTTGTTCGTTCTCGAACTAATCGCAAAGTGCTTCTAATCCTTGATAATGCTCCTGGTCATGCCGAAACATTTGAGCGTGATGCTATCAAAGTGATTTTTTTCCCAGCCAATGTCACATCATGGAAGCAATCAATGGATATGGGAATTATTGAAGCGTTGAAAAAGAGGTACAAATATCATTTGATAAGAGAAATTTTGACATATCATGATAGTCCAGAAAATGTTAAGATTCGTTTGGAGGATGTTGCTAAACGAATGAGAAGAGGTTCTATTGGTTTAACTTTTGGAAAGTTGGCACATTTGCTAGATGCTGCCAATCTCATTGTTATTGCTTGGAATGAGATCAAGCAAGAAACACTTTTTAATTGCTATAGAAAGGCAGATATTATTCCATCATTCCGCATTAATGATGTTGAAGTTGTTGAAATGGAAGATCAATGCCTTGATGATCTTGTTGCTTTGTTATGTAACTGCAGTTTGCTTGAGAATGCACATAATGTAGAAGAAATTCGAGAGGAAATCATGGAATGTGTCAATGCAAATGCAAATGAATCAAAAAAACTAAATCAAAATCTCCTTGAAGAGATTGATGAAGTTATAGCGCAAGCATCCAACATCAATGAACCACTTGCATATGATGAAAATGATTCAGATTCTGAGTTTGTTGAGATGCAAGATATGCATGGATGCTTAAAGCAAGAAGATGTGATTATTCCTGAAGTATTGCAAAATATTGTTGATACCGAACTCATGCTCAACTCGATAATGACAACTTATTTGAGTTCCGAGAAAACAAAGCAAGTAAATTCAGCTTTATCGAGTGCTTGTAGAATTATTCAAGAAGCAAATTCTGCCATTGTTTCTAAGCGTATCGCTAAAAGTAGGCAAATGACCTTACATGATTTTGGTATGAAATAGCAAAAGACATAGAAATCCTATTTTTGTTCAAATTTTGCCATTTTTTGTAAGTTCTCGCTAAAAGTAGGCAAATGACCAAACATGATGTTGGTATGAAATTGTGAAAGAACTTAGAAATCTGATTTTTATTGATGATTTTGTTGTTTTTTGAATTTTTGGAACATAGTTTCCATTTGGTTCAATGTATTTTGTCATAAAACAATGTAATTTTTTTGAACAGGATTTTGACATCTATAAAAAGCGCACTTAATAGAATGGCACACTTAATTGGACACACACTTAACCAAATGGTTACTGTAGTAAAGTGCACCTCTTCAAGATCTTCGTCTTTTATACTAAGATATTAAACTTACTTAGAAATAGTATATTCACTATTATTGTTTTATATGATTGACACTTGATTTCGTACGTCTTATGTGATTTTCACACCATTGCCAAAAATCTTCACGACAACGTGGTTCTCCTAGTGTCCTCATGATGGACGCATCCAATCTACCAAACTCATTGTCGGGTGAGTGACCTGGTTTGATTTCATCTGAGTCTTCATACTAAAGCATTTTGGCCTTTCCTTTGTCCTATTTCGGACTAGGCTGCGACGTGCTTTGGTCGCTTGGAGGCTCTTGTGGTCCACTCAACCTGGTTGACATTGGACTTTCATCTAATGTGAGCCTCGATCGATCCTCCTCCACATTTGTGTCAAGTTCGGTTTCGATTGTGTCAGATGGGGTTGATTCGACTGTATACTAGGATGTTGATTCGTCGAATACGACATCCCTACTTACGCATACCTTCTTGGTGGAAGGGTTGAAGCACTTATACCCTTTTCGCTCGAGTGAGTACCCTACGAGTATACATTTCTCCAACTTGGGATCGAGCTTCTCCTACTTCTCGTCGGGAATATCTACATATGCAATTGAACGGAATATTGTTACGTGGGATAGGTCATGTTTCTTCCCATACAACTTTTCGCAGGGGGTAACATCGTGCACTCCTGATGTTGTGTAGTGATTCATCATATAGACGGTCGTATTCGCTGCTTCAACTATATATGACTTTGGCAAATGGTTTTCGTTCATCATTGCCCTTGCCACCTCGAGTATGTGTCGGTTCTTGCTTTCGGTTACTCCGTTTTGCTTAGGTGTGTGTCAACAAGTAAACTCTCACCGAATTCCTTCTTGTCCAAGGTATGTTGTAAAGGCGTCGAAAAGTACTCTTTTCTGTAGTCCGATCGAAGGCATCGGACATGCCGACCAGTTGCCTTTTCGACTACGTTTTTGAACTTTTGGAAGTGTCCCAACACTTCGCTCTTTTGCCGCATAGCATAGATCTAGGTATGTCTAGAGAAGTTGTCGATGAACGTAACGTAGTATCGACAACCATCGAATGTTACCGTTTGGGCTGGTGTTGTCCGCCGGAATAGTAACCGACGGACAAGAGCGTAGGAATAAGAAATAATATAAGATCATAACGCATGTAATGGTTCACGCAGGAAGCGTGAACGGCTAAATAGACCCTGCGTATATAAAGGGCAGAAAACCGTTGATAGAGGAAGCGTGTAATTTTGGGAATGTAAGAAACATCTCATAATAGAATTCTATCTTCTCTGATTCTCTGTGTATAGCTACGGCTAATCCACTATGTGTGTCTTGAAGACCTAAGCACGTAAGAACATAAGTGTAAGCTTTGCTAAGGATTCGGTTGTAGCCGTCTCCCTTATACGCTAATAGGTTACAGGGAACATTCCCCTACGCATTACGCTTAGGCGCCTATTCGTTGTTCCACACCCACTTGGAGGTCTAGGTCGAAGGATTGACCGCGGACCGTGTTCCTAATCGGCAACACTTTTGGCATGCTTGATGGTCTGTGTCTTCTCACAGATGAACAACGACGAATGGATGTTTAGCCGCAGACGCCCCAGAGAACCAACACGGCAAGACTAGCCAATAACAAGGTTTGTCACACGCCAGGCAGAAGAACGCTCACGGCAAAAGCCGCGCCTCAGCAACCTCAGTACTACCTACCGTGAGTACAAAGGTGATTCTTCGCTCTCCAAATACCTCGACGAGACGCGGGGACTACGCTCACCGCAGCCACCTGGTGGTCTTTCCCGGCCCGTCGTAGCCCCCACCATGGCCTTTGCCTACCCCCGCTTTAACGGCGAAACCGACGCCGCAACACATATTCGCATGTTCCTGAATGTCTGGAATGCGAACCACATGGCGTAGAGCCTTTCGGAGGCGGTAGCACACTAGTCGAAAATGACGGAGTTCGGGTTAACATTAGATGGGCGAGTGACGTTTTGGCATTCACAGATGGCTTTACCAGCAATAACAACCTTCGATCAGCTACAGTCCGCTTTCTTGCGATTCTTCCATTGGAGGATTCCACAACGTGAAATCCTCGGACAGTTTTATACGATTAAGCAACTACCAACCAAGACGATAGCGGACTTTAGCTTACGTTTCCAAAATTTACGACGGAAATTGGAACGGAGCCCCGTGGAAGACGAGGCTTGGGAAACATTTCTGGCAGCTTTACGCCGGCCCATTCGGGCAACGCTCAACAACAATAGCGTGAAAGGGGAAACGACAGATATGGTAATTGAACGAGCGTTACAGCTCGAGTTGGATGACGAGGAGGAAAGGTTTTCTATGTCCTCCTTACGATAAGCGTTACCTCAGGATGAGGAACGCCAGTTTCGTCAAGCAATCCAGTGCACAATTTGCTTGAACTCGGGGCATTCCGTAGTGGACTGCAATATGCGAATCCACTGCCCAATCTGCCACTCGAAGGCTCACACAGTCGACCAATGCGAATACAATATGTTAAACAGAGCCACTCCCGCAATCCGCAGCATGGACACACAACATCAACCACACTGGACTGAACAAAGGAGGCAAGAAGACCGACCCCGGTATAAGGATCGCAACCCACGGGAGGACCGGTACCACCGGAATCGCCAAAACCACAACGATTCCGAGGAGGACGAACCAGAGGACGAGGATTATCGTGGACATCCGAGTTATGCCAAAGGGGGTCGACGCTACGAGAATCAACAGTCGACAAACAAACGGGGCGGTTTCAATGGTTATCGTGGTAAGCCACGGCAATATCGAGATCACCGGCGTTACGACGAAAGCTTAGGGGATGAGCGGCACCAGGAACAACGACGGGACCAACAGCAGCCACCGCGTACGTTCTGACAAACGAGGCCGGACCGCGAGGAGCAAGTAGCACCAAGGGAGCGGCACACACCACCAGGAGCCGAGAAGGGTGAATCAAGCATCCATTGTTTTATTTGTCAACAACCCAGACATTATGCCACGCAATGCCCAGCACGTAAGGGAAAGGGGCCTGCTGTCAATACGATTACGACGAAAGTGCAGCAAGTCACGACACGCCAGCAAACAAAAACGGTTGATTGGGTTGTGCAAGATGAGGTACGCTGACAAGCCCAAGCGTGGGTGGAAAAAGCAAACGCGACAAATACGGAACGTATGTGGAAGGAGTCCGCGAACACAATGGAGCGAGAAGAGGACGAAAGACCGGTCCCAAACCCCATTTGGTAGGCGTTAGCGGGCTGTGAGATAACGTTAACTATGGAGAAACTGCTGCAGCTAGTCCCACGCTTCCGCCAGACCATGGAAGAACGGGTGACAGGCATACCCGAGGTGAGTATCGCTACAAACCTTACAGACGTTAGCAGTGGACCGCCAGTAGTGGATCAGCACAACCCGGCTATTACATTAATATTACATGGACAGGAAATTCCTGAATGCATAATCGACGGCGGCTCAAGCGTCAATGTAATTAGCGCGAAAACTTGCAAGCAGTTAGGCATTTCAGAATGGGAGGCTTGCCCATTCTGGCTCCGAATGGCAGATACCCGCTCAGTACGACCATTACGGTTAATTCACAAAATAGGCATTATCGTGGGCGGACACCGATTCGACATCTCGGCGGTCTTCCTCGCCTTGGACGCCCCAGGGGCGTACCCAGTGCTTCTGGGCAGACCATGGCTTCGGGCAGCAAATATCAAGCAGAGCTGGCAACACAAGTGTATTAGTTTCCGACACGGACGCACCAAGGTTCGCGTACCTACGGAAGGAAGCACGCCACAACCGAAGGGTATAACACCATTATACGCAAAAGATATAAATATGTTGGCTGGGGTGGAGGATGCAGAATTAGAGGCATACCTCGACGAGCACCCTTGGATTATTCCGTTGTTTGAAATAGACGTCATCGCAACCGCAGTAGAATTTGCCACGACCACTGTTCTCCACGACGAGCCTTACGAACCAAACCCAGAGTCCATATTGGAACTCAGCAGAGCACGGGCGGCATTCGAAAGGGAAATGGAGATTTCACAACGAGTCACCGCTTCCGCCCTCGAAGAAGTAAATATGGGTACGGAATCGGAGCCTCGTTTCCTCTCCATCGCAAAGGAATTAAGGTCGGACCAGCGAAACACGATGATCGCACAAATACGGTGGCATAGTCGGATGATACGGTATTTGGCGGACTTCACCACGCCGTTACACGCTGTCGTACATCGGACTCCTTTCCAATGGACTACAACAGAGGATAAGGCCTACGAGGCACTTAAGATAATGCTCACACAGGCTCACGTCGTACAACCACCAGTTTGGGCGAAGCCATTCCACGTGTTCGTCGACGCCTCAGACATAGCAATAGGAACTGCACTAATGCAGCTCACCGAACCAAGCTGGTACCGGCCAGTATACTACGCTAGTCGCAAATTATCAACAACAGAGCGTAACTACTCCACAACGGAGCAGGAGGCGCTAGGGATGATCTATAACATCAATCAATTTTGGCACTATTTATTAGGAAGGAAATTCACGTTCCACGTGGATCATTCGGCGCTACTGTATTTGGTGGAGAAACAAGCCCTGACAGGGAAATTGGCGCGGTGGATGTTGCTGCTCTTGGAATTCGATTTCGTAATCCAACACCGACCAGGGATGCAACACGCAGTGGTGGATTTTTTGAGCAGACTCGAGAATGGAGAAACAGTACAAAAAGATGACGACGATTTTCCGGACGCCGATATCCTGCGGGTAACGACACTAGCAAAAAGAACGGAATCGATCTTTCCGGACCGGTGGCTTATGTAAATGACGTACTTTTTGACTACGAGACTGCCTCCACCACAATTACACACGGACAAGAAGAAACGACTAGACGTCCGAAGTCGTCACTTCTGCCTCGTCGAAGGCGTTTTATATCACAAAGGAAGTGACGGCATTTGGCGACGTGGGGTACGGCAAGATGAGAAGGAAGCAGTTTTACGAGAAGCATACTGCGGCATGGCAGGCGGCCATTACGCGGGCTGTTGGAAGCAATGTCGTCAGTGCGGAAGATCTTGAAGCACTCGATTCCTGTTTATTCCCTGTGTATGACAGAATGTAGGTCGTTGCACAGAGAGAGAGAGAGAGAGACACAAAAGACTCTTTATTTCACAAAGCAATAATACAACAACCAACCTCACAAAGAGGTTACAAGGTCACTATATATAGTGACCGACTTAGGGCAACTACCCTTTATGCTAATTACATAAATGGCCAAAACGGGATGGTGTGAATACGTCCATTATACACATGTATTCGACACTCCCCCGTAATGGGCGTATACATGGGTTATCTAAGATTACAGGTATAGACTTAGGTTCTCGGACATATCAGCTTTGTTCGAGTCGGCAGGATCCGAAGACAGAAGACCGAACTGGTCGGGTCGGAACAGTTGAAGCCGATCATTAAGGAGCTGATGTCGGTTGTCGGGAACCATCCTGCTCTGTGTCCGGCTCTAACCGGACTGGTTTGTCGTTACGCCCATCTGATGCCGAAGAGACCGAAAACGGTCTGCCGAGAGACATTTGGTCATTCCATCTGCGACATTATCGGTTGTGGATATTTTCTCTAGACCGATTTTCCCTGAAATGACGCAGTCCCGAACGAAGTGATATCGAACGTCGATATGTTTGGAGGCGTTGTGGTGAACCGGATTTTTCGACAAGGCAACAGCACCTTGACTGTCGCTGTAGACAACTGGAGCCGAGTCATGTTCGACTTGTCGAAACGTGTGCGCCAGCCGACCGAGCCACAAAGCTTCTTTTGCTGCGTCGGACGCAGCTACATATTCTGCTTCGGTCGTTGAGGTCGCTGTGCACTCCTGAAGTTTCGACTTCCACGAGATTGCTCCATTGCCGAATTTGAAGCAGTATCCGGTTGTTGATTTCCGACTGTCTATACAGCCGGCGAAGTCCGAGTCGGTGTAACCGACTACGCCTGAGGTTCGGTTCGGTCCGAAAAGAATGCCATGGTCTTTTGTGCCAGCCAGATATCTGAACACATGCTTGACTGCGTTCCAATGCGATCGGCCAGGATTGTGCATAAATCTGCTAACGACTCCTACGGCATGAGAGATGTCAGGCCGTGTCGCGACCATCAGGTACATAAGGGAGCCGACTGCCGGTGCATACGGTACCGACTTCATATCTTCCCCCTCCGAACCGGATGTCGGGCAGTCTCGCTGAGAGAGCCGAAGATTCATAGGGAGTGGGGTTGAAGCAGATTTGGCTGATTGCATGTTGAAGCGTTCCAAGACACGTCCGATATAGTCGGTCTGAGACAAAAAAAGATGTCGTTTATTGCGATGCCGACTAATCTTCATGCCAAGGATGTGTCGTGCCGGACCGAGGTCCTTCATGGCAAACTTCAACCGCAGTTGCCGAACGAGATCGGCAAGTTCGCCCGCGTGGCGTCCAGAAATTAGCATGTCGTCCACGTAAATGATGAGGAAGATGGGTGATCCATCTCGAGCTGTGTTGGTGAAGAGACAATGGTCCTCATCGCTTTTGGAGAAGCCGATTGATTGGATGAAGTCGTCGAACTTCTTGTACCATTGTCGCGGTGCCTGTTTGAGGCCGTATAGACTCTTCCTGAGTCGGCAGACTAGATGTTCTTGGCCAGTTGCCACGAAGCCTTTTGGCTGCTCCATATAAATTTCCTCCTCGAGATCACCATGGAGGAAGGCTGTTTTGACATCTAGCTGAATCAGCTCCAAGTTGTCGGCTGCCACGACGCCGAGCAGAAGACGAAGGGTTGTCATTTTCACCACTGGTGAAAAAATCTCGTCGAAGTCGACGCCATATTCTTGTCGGAAGCCCTTCGCAACTAATCTGGCCTTGTACTTTGGGGTGGTCGAATCAGACGTCTCTTTTAGTCGATAAACCCACTTGCAAGGAAGAGCACGTCGGTTCCTAGGTAATTCGACCAGATCCCAAGTCTTGTTTGCCCGGATGGAGTGCATTTCCGACTCCATCGCCAGATGCCAGGTGGCCGAATCGACAGATGTCGATGCTTCTTCGTAAGACGTCGGTTCGCCGGCGTCGGTGAAGAAAATTCCAGGAGAATACCTCTCCGGAGGTTGCGACAGTCTCTCGGATCGTCGAGGTATGATTGGACTGGTCGCATCGGGTATCGAGGTCGGATGGTCCGAAACCGAATCATTCGGCTGTGCCGAGTCAGAGTTGTCCGAGTCGGTAGTATAAGGTTCAGCTACCCGTGAAGCTGACCGTGTGTTGAGAGCGGGGCCTTCTTGAAGGGTCGGCACATCGGAGAATGTTACCCTTCGGACTTCGATCGGTTTTTCGACTGATGGATTCATAGCCGACTCGTTGAACACAACGTCCGAACTTCGAACGATTTGTCTGCGTTCGGGGTCCCAGAGTCGGTATCCCATTTCGCCGTCTGATCCATATCCAAGGAAAATGCATTTCCTGGACCGAGGTGCAAGTTTTCGGCGATCATCTTTCGGAATGAGGGCGTACGCCTCGCATCCGAAGATCCTCAGCTTGTCGTAATTCGGCTTACTGCCGATCCATAGTTCCTGAGGAATTTGAAGTCCTAGAGGTCTACTTGGCGACATATTGATTATGTGTACTGCCGTGAGTAGAGCCTCTGCCCAGAAGCCATCCGATAGTCCGGAGTGTTGGAGCATGGAAACTATCCTTTCTTGGATTGTCCGATTCATTCGTTCGGCAATCCCGTTTTGCTCCGGACTGTGTGGTGCCGTAAATTCACGTCGGATGCCGCGTTGTCGGCAGAATTTGACGAATTCATCGGATTTGAACTCTCCCCCATTGTCTGTCCGAAGGCATTTCAGCTTTCGGTCGGTTTGATTTTCTACCATAGCGAGCCAATCGGTGAAGATCGAGAAGACACGATCTTTGGTGCGAATTGGATAAGCCCACACCTTTCGAGTCGAATCGTCAATAAAACTGACGAAGTAAGAGGCACCGCCTAGAGACTGATGCGGCATTGGGCCACAGACGTCCGAATGGACTAAATCGAGAGGTCTCGTTTCTCTTGGTGCTGATATCGGGTGTGATGCGGCTACTTGTTTGCCATACTGGCAATGCTCGCAGAATTGATGGTCCGAGAAGGAGAGTTTGGGGATGTATCCGGCGCTAGATAGGTGCGTGATGCCGGCCTTGCTGAGGTGTCCTAATCTTCGGTGCCATAATGATGACACAGGAATGTCCACCAAAAACAGGTTACCCTCTCTGAGCGTAACATGTAACGGATACAGTGAGTGTATCTTGGGTCCTCTAGCAAGCAGGAGGTTCCCCCTGTGGAGTGTCCACCCTCCCGAAGAAAAACCGGCACGAATGTCGTCTTCATCTAGTTGTCCGACTGAGATCAATGGCCTTGTGAGCTCGGGTACATGTCGGACATTGTGGAGTACAAGTGTAGAGCCCCCTGCAAGGTTGAGCTCTATTGTGCCGATTCCGACGATGTCACAGTGTTGTGAGTTGCCGACTCGAACTGAGTCGGAGTGACGGATCGTATATTGCCGAAATTGGGATCGATGAGGAGTCACGTGAAATGACGCGCCCGAATCCAAGAGCCATGTGCTCGATTCTTCAGTCGTGAGTAGAACTTCTGATCCGACTGGATTTTCTATTGATAGTATATTCGGGTCGTCCGGTAGTACATCAGCTGAGAAGCTGACGTAATTGATCTCCTCATGCCGGCCACTCTTCTTGTTGTTCTTGTTCTTGAGTGCGCGGCAGTCGGCTTTGATGTGTCCGGGTTTCTTGCAATAGTTGCAGATTCGGTTATCCCGTGACTGGCTCCGTCTTCGCTGATTGTTCGGCGGCCGTGAGGAATCTCGTCCTCGTATGTTCGATCGGTCTGTCGAACCTTGTACTATGTAGGCGTCGTCTGTTGAGTCTTTGGCGAAAGACTTTCTCCGAGCTGCTTCGGTCAGGATTGCGCTCGTGACTTCGGAGTATTTAACAGCCGTGGTTGACGCGTTGCACACGGTTGTGACGAAAGTTTCCCATGATGGGGGAAGGTTGCTCATGAGTATCATTGCTCTGAGTTCATCCTCGATTGCCGTCCCCTGTGACGAGATTTGGGAGCTTATGCTTTCGTACTCATTGAGGTGTGCTTGGACCGAGTCGGATTCTTTCATCCGCAAGTTGTAGAGGCGCCGGATCAGAAACATCTTCGTTGCGGCGACCTTCTTTTCGTAAGTGTCCGACAGTGTTTTCCACAGTTCGAATGCTGTCGTACACGATTGCACCGTGAAGTATACCGATTCCGATAGGTGCATCCGAATCGTGGCGCGGACGATTCTGTCCAGCTTCTGCCACTCAATTGGTTTGTATCCTTCTGGAGGTTCTTCATTTTCGATGGGATCGATTTGCCCCTTGACTATGAGATAGTCCTGCATTTGCTCCTTCCAGAAGTTAAAGTTCGATCCATCGAACTTTCGTAGACTCATTTCTGACGAGCCGGATGTTGATGCCATCAAATTTGGTTTCGGTTGACGAAGCTCGGTTCGGAGTTGACTACGAATCTTGTTGGAGTGCAGCCTGTTGGCTCACCCGATATCGTTCTAGTCGGATTTGAACCCGAGTCGGTTCGGCTTCGGATATATGTATTGTTGAACTTGCTCGAATTGACTACGGTAACCTGAGGGACAGAACCGACTGGTCTTCCCGAATGTCGCCGAGTCGGAGTGAGCCCGGTTCGCTTCGGATATATATGCCGAATACCGATTATTGAAACCGATTATCTGGACCGATTCGGCTTCGGGTGACTGCAGCGACGAGAGAGACGGATCCGACTGATCCTCCCGAATGTCGATCAGCCAGATGAAGCACGAATTTGGGTTGTTGTCAAAGTTGCACAAGGGGATTTCACCTCGAGCGGTTACGATCACAAGGGACAGAGTACAACCTGCTGGCTTACTCCAAGCAAGGGGATCTAACGCGATGAGGTGCAAACCTCGTTTTTGTTCTTCTTCTCTCTTTCTTCGAATGACGCAGGAAACCGAATGCAGAGACGACGGCCGACAGCGGATTGAAGGACCGACTACTGTGCAGGCTCTGATACCAGATGTTGGAAGCAATGTCGTCAGTGCGGAAGATCTTGAAGCACTCGATTCCTGTTTATTCCCTGTGTATGACAGAATGTAGGTCGTTGCACAGAGAGAGAGAGAGAGACACACAAAAGACTCTTTATTTCACAAAGCAATAATACAACAACCAACCTCACAAAGAGGTTACAAGGTCACTATATATAGTGACCGACTTAGGGCAACTACCCTTTATGCTAATTACATAAATGGCCAAAACGGGATGGTGTGAATACGTCCATTATACACATGTATTCGACACGGGCGACGTTACAACCCGGAAAGTATGGCAGGCGGGCTTATGGTGGCCAACAACGCAGAAGGACGCATCCGCATATTGTAGAAAGTGTGATTTGTGTCAACGGATGGGACAGCTCGTGGAGGGCGCAAGGATGCCACACCAGCCCATATTACCGCTAGACCCCTTCCAAAAGTGGGGATTGGATTTTGTGGGGCCCTTCACACCGGCGGCAGCCCATACGGGCAATAAATACATATTGGTAGCCACGGATTATTGCACAAAATGGGTAGAAGCAAAGGCACTACGTGAAAATACGGCGTCCGTCACAACTAGATTCCTTTACGAGCACATCTGGTGCCGGTTCGGCTGTCCGATTGAGCTTATCAGTGACCAAGGGAGCCACTTTCTCAATACGGTTGTTCGAGAATTAACACATCATTATGCCATAGTCCATAAGAAGAGTACACCATATTATCCGCAGGCGAATGGATTAGCAGAATCCACCAACAAGACATTGTAGACCATTTTGAAGAAAATCGTCAATGAAAATAGAACGGACTAGGATACCAAACTATAGAGTGTGTTATGGGCGTACAAAACTAGCGACAAAACAAGCATATAGTCAACGTCGTTTCGACTAGCGTTTGGGCTGGAGGTTGTGATGCCGGTTGAATTTCAAGTACCTAGTTTGCGAATTCAGGTACGACACCGACTATCAGAAGCCAAGTCAGAGGAGGTACGGCTCCACCAACTCCTCGAACTAGGGGAAAAACGCATCCTTAGCATGGCTGTGTTCGAACAGGAACAACGACGGCGTAAAGCGTTTGTGGATCGACATCGGAACGCAAGGAAAAAGGAGTTCGCCATGGGTCGAGCAATGTTGGTTTTCCAAACTCACATGGGCCATATGCCGGGGAAGTTACGATTCCGCTGGACCGGCCCATACTGGATAATTGGAGCGGAACAAGGCACGTTCCAACTAGGTACGCTGGCCGGGGAAGTAGTCCGGCAAAACGTGAATGGTTTCGGCTCAAACCTTACATGGGCCCTACGCCACCTAACCCATTCACCGCCGAACAGGACAGAGCCGGAGAACCCGCACCATAAATGAGCGGCCCCACTTGTACCATAATGTAAAAATAGGTTGTAGATAACCGTTATGAAAAAAAAAAAAAAGGGGGAGAAGATAGCGACTATTAAAACGACTAAAGACATGCACAAACTCCTAGTTCAAGAACACGCGGCACCACAATGGCTCACCGCCCAATGAACCCTAAGCCACAAAAAGAAGGAAATAGAAGATTTTCTACACAAAACAAAAACTCATCTTCTAGCTATCAACGCTTCCATCGCTCCTCCCCCTCACCTTCTCCTCCATCCTATCACACAGCTACAGCCCACCGCAACCACCAGTCTCCGTCCCACGAACCTCCTCTGGCGATGACGATCTTCATCTCTACTGCCTTACACCGATGGCTCGTGGAGAAACGCTTGGATGGGTACATCTGGGTCGCAGAAGCACCCCCACACCCGAATGCCATGGACATCGCCAGGAAGCTTAACATCGACACGGTCACCAACTCCCCATCCGGAAGAAGTTGGACCTGTCATCGCTAAGCGAAAGGCATTTCTACATCCCTCCTGTAGAGGCGCTGCAGCGATATTTCGGGCCATATTCCTCCTCCGCCAAGGCCTATAGAACCAAGTAGATTCCGGATCCCTTCTTTCGTGAAGTTGCCAAGTTCCTGCTAGAAGTCGACTGCGTACATGTCAACACATATGGGATGCCTAAGCAGAAGCCAGGCATCATTATCGATACCTTTGAGGGGTACGCGGTCGATTGGGGGGTCATCACAGAGCCGGCGTTAAGGGAAGGCCTGCATGCGTACCAGGCAGGCAAAAAGCTCAGGGAGATCATACAACAGTACCTTACGGTACTATTTCCACCCCAAGGCCTGCCGGCACCACATCCCAGTTGGCCCACGCCCCCGCTCCGATCCGCGAAGCGCAGGTTAGCGGAGTTATCAGCCCCAGAGTCGGAAGAGGAACCCCAACCCGCCCATCCTGACCCAAGGACAACATCACCTACCGACCAGCCAGACACATGGACAACGCAGGAGGAACAACTGGCACGTTCCATGGAAGCAGCCCCAGAGCCAGACACCGAAACACGGCAGGATAGCCCCAGACCGAAACGGCGTAGATTGGACAGGAAAGATGGACGGGGGTTGGTCAAAAATGTTCCCACGGCGATAGAAACACCGACCGAAGGCGATGACTCTGCAGCTACGGAACCCAATACCACCTTCGAAATCATCCGGGAGCCACGGCCGATCATTACAACCCAGTCCCTACGAGGGAAAGCCGTATTGACAACGGAAAACGAGGTTTTGGCATATTCGGATATCCCGGATACGGCCCATGAGTTCAGCGCCCTCTTACAATTCGGCACTTCTTTTGAGCTCATGGAGTTCCTGGCAACACAACAGGTAAAAGTCGCCCAACGAATGGCCGCAAAGCATGCGGAACGCCAGATGATTGAGCGCGCCCTAACACAAACGACGGAGAGCAACGATGAGGACCAGTTAGCCAGGGTCGGCAGATAGAGGAACGTTGGGGTACGCCGAGTGGGGATGGAGATACCCCCATTAAACACAGCCCTAGTTGAAGTCCATTGGGAACTGGCAAAGGTCAACATGGGTGCCAAGGAGATGGCCATAAAAAATAAGAATGTCTGGAAGAAGGTGAAACTAACCCAAGTCGAACTACAAAAAGCCAACGAACGCATCGCGGAGTTGGAAGCTCATGCGGCTACGGCGCAACACGCAACTCTGCCACCAAACCATGCCATCGACGCTTTAAAGGAAGAAATTGATGCTCAGACCGCCATCGCCTCAAAAGCGAAAAGGGTCGTGCAACTAGCGGAATCAAAAATTGACCGCCTTCAAGCGGAACTATGCCAATCCTCAGATAGAGAAAAGGAGATACGGGCTAACGACCGGAAGGCAGTAAAAACCCTTGAAGAGAAACTCGCTAAGGACGTAGCTCAGCACATCTGGACAAAAGACGACAACGCCCAATTACAGGAGGACGCGAAGAAATCGGAGGCGGCAATCACGGGACTCCGGGCCTTATTAGAAAAAAAGAAGGTATGGTTCGACGAGTAGTTGGTGGTCGAACAAGTCAGAAGGCATCAGCTCGAAGTCCACCTAAACAATGAAATGGGGAAATTAGAAGAACAACATGCAAAGGAATCCCAGCTATGGGCGGGCCTGAAGGCCACGTACGAAGAAGCGGCGGCGGTTAAACAACAAGAAATCGCGAACCTCCAGAAGTCGATGGAGGACGCACATAACTATTGCCAAGCCATCACAGATAACGTGTGTATCATTCTCCAAACAAATCGGGAGAGGTTCACAACGAAATTGAAAACGGCGTTGGACAAAGGATGGATGGCGTGGGCAACCCAAGCAGCGGAATTGCACGCGTATCGTGCGAACTGGGAGAACCGGCGAAAAGACGGCCGAGGTTTCTATAAACTAAATGAGGAGAGCATTGCGGCCGTACGAG
The DNA here is from genome assembly GCF_043228905.1 of Azolla caroliniana. NCBI lineage: Eukaryota > Viridiplantae > Streptophyta > Polypodiopsida > Salviniales > Salviniaceae > Azolla > Azolla caroliniana. The sequence continues at coordinate 4,906,628 of NW_028230453.1, forward strand.
AGGACCTAGCGCAAGACTATCGTGCACTAGTGGACCAACACTCCGAAGAACTCGTGCAGCTCTTAGATGATTTTGGTGAAAGCCAGGAGGAGCTATTTCACCATATCACACAAGCCGGCAACACGCGCACAAACGAGGAATCCAGCGCGACGCCAATTCCAGGCACGACCGAAGAAGAGGAACCTCAGGCCCGATCACCAGAAATGACAACGATGGAGAACAGCGCGGACTGACGAGCGGAGTCCCCCACAGGACCAGACAGCGAAACCACTGCACAAGAGGAGGTTCATCCGCACAAGCCCACGCTATCATCGGACCACACGGAGAACGGTGCGGGCCAGGCGGAATCTCCGCCCCACTCCCCGGAACGTACAAAAACGGCCGACACCACGGAGGACGTAACAATGGAGGCAGAGCAGCAGCCAACTACAAGCACGACAACGGCGGAGCCCAACCCATTAGCTCAAGGAGAGCGCACCGTACCCTCACCGCCCACACACGGCAACTACGACTCCGGGAGAAACTAGCCCGACCAAACAGGGGAGCCACACCACGATGCACCTACGGGCCCTACGTCACCTCCAGACGCGGACACCGCAGCAGAGCCAAACATCCAGGCCATTTTGGAAGAGGATTAACGGGATGGGTCCAACGTGCCAGGGCACTGTCCCACAGGTGTGCCAGGTGTTGTCCGCCGAAATAGTAACCGACGGACAAGAGTGTAGGAAATAAGAAATAATATAAGATCATAACGCATGTAACGGTTCACGCAGGAAGCGTGAACGGCTAAATAGACCTTGCGTATATAAAGGGCAAAAAACTGTTGATAGAGGAAGCGTGTAATTTTGGGAATGTAAGAAACGTCTCATAATAGAATTCTATCTTCTCTTATTCTCTGTGTATAGCTACGGCTAATCCACTATGTGTGTCTTGAAGACCTAAGCGTTTAAGAACGTAAGTGTAACCTTTGCTAAGGATTTGGATGTAGTCGTCTCCCTTATACGTTGATAGGTTACAGGGAACATTCCCCTACGCATTACGCTTAGGCGCCTATTCGTTGTTCCACACCCACTTGGAGGTCTAGGTCGAAGGACTGACCTCGGACCGTGTTCCTAATCGGCAATAGTTGGTCCCCATACATCTGAATGTATTATATCCAAGATCCCTTTGCTTACGTTCCTCTCCTTTGGGAATGGTTGTCGGTGTTGTTTGCCGAATTGACAAGCTTCGCACACGCCTGCTCTTTCCTTTTCGGTAAAGGTCAGGAGTCCGATGACGACTCCTTTCGATTGCATTCCCTTGAGCTTTTGGAGGTTGATGTGGCCTATCCTCTTGTGCCCCAACTCTATGTCATTGTTGGCTCTTTGGCCCTTAGCATACGTTGCCGAATTCATTTGGTGAGAGTCGAGGATGAACATCCGACCTTCTCTCCGACCGCGAGCGATGAGTCGACTTTCTTTTTCGATGAAGCATCCTCCATGGTTAAAGCGGACTTGCATGCCTTGTTCAACTATGTGGCCAACTGAGACCAAGTTCTTTGTTATTGTAGAACATGCAGAACGTTCTTGATGTAGGTTTGGTTGCCTTCTTCCCCAAATGGGACATTGCCGACATGTTGAATGGGGTGAATTGTGTCATCCCCAATTTCCACATAGTTGGGTCGTTCAGGCTTTCGTAGCTCCTTGAATCTATCCTCGTGGGATGTCATGTGGTTGGATGCACCCGAGTCAACCAACCATACATCTTCTGTTTTGGAGGTGTTGGTCAGGTTGGAGGTTGTCATCGAGTTTGCTCTGTGCCTCATCACAAACATTCCACCACGATTGTCGTACTAGTCGGAGTTGGAGGCGTAGTTTGTGAGTTATCGGCTTGTGGAGGCCGACTCACTCTTCTTTTTCTGACACTCTACCTCATAGTGGCCGGATTTACCACAGTATCTACACTGAGCGGGATTGTTTTGTCGGTTGGGTCCGGCCTGATTGCTCCCCCTTCTTCGAGACGCTCCACCTCAGACGTTCAACACGCATTGTCAGTAATAGAAGTTATGTTCTCGAGGTTGCTCTTGGTTGTGTCAGCCTTGGCCGAATCGGCCTCTTCTTCCCCGACCTTGTCCTCTTCCTTCATCGAAGTTCAAATAGAGCATTTGTCCTTCTTGCACATTGCTTCTTGTTCAAACATGGTTCTCCTCGACCAACAACATCGACTGAATATCAAAGGAGGGAGGATTCTCCCTCGCAAGGACTGCTAACCGAATCACTCCGAACCGAGGTGCTAAGCCTCCGAGGTAGATCTGCACCATTTCATCGTCGTCAATGCTAACATTGATTGACCCAAGGGCATCGCACAACTCCTTGATCTTCAAGGTGTAGCTGCCAATTAGCATGTCCCTCTGTTGTATGTCGTTCAACCCTTGACGAAGTTGAAGCTTTCTTGTAGTCGTGTTGACCACGAAAATCTTCTTCAGGTTCCCCATGCCTCCTTCGGCGTTTTGGTCTCTCGGATGTAGCCGAGCATGTGATCATGAACGCATGATGCAAGGCAATATAACACACGACTCACCGCTTGTCCCAGGCTAGGTAGTCGACATATGTTGGGTTGGGTTGATTTTTGTTTACTCCTTTGACATAACTCCAATAGCCTTGGTTGACAAGGTATTGGTGCATCTTGTACTCCCAATATGCAAAGTTGTTTCTGTCAAGTTTTTCGGTAGGAAGATCGCTTCCCACCTGTGTGTTCATGTCGAGCTTCTTCTTCTTCTTCTTTGATGCGAACTATGTTGATTACTACTACGACAATCTGTCGGTTCTTCCCGAATGCGGAATCAGGCACAACACACGCAGAGGCGATGGGCTTCGATCAAGCAACCACGCACTCTGATACCATGTATAGGAACGGATGGATTATGTGCAGCGGAAGAACTGTGTGTGTGTGTGTGCGGGAGAGAGAGAGAGAGAGAGCTCACGACTATAGAAAATCAGAAAACTATATTTCAAGAAAGCAAGAATAATCAACAACTTTACAAAGAGAAGGAGAAGGTGCTTATGTAATCACCTTCTCTCTAGATCCTCTCACTAGAAGCGCCTCTTAGGAAAGAGGTCAAGTCTTGACTATTGAATGAATATGTATCATAGAACATTAACTTCTATGACACACTAGTTACTATACAAGGAGGTGGGGTGTTCACACACTTGAGTATCTTAAAGTGTGTTCCCACACTCGGGAAGTTGAGTTTGATTCTCGACATGAATCAAGTTGGAAACTTCTTGTACGAGCATTCATGTCACCAAAGACAATAACTTCCCCTTTGGATTTGAAATACGCAATACCATCTTCTAGATTGGCAAAAGGTTGATCTTTATCCAAACAAGCATAAAAGTTAAAATCTTGATGAGGAACGTAACATCCAACTACAAAAGTGGCCAAATCATTAGGTGTTTCTATTTTGAGCCATATGTAGCATTTATGTTCATCATTGTTTACGATTGACATATATTTCTCTATTTCCTTCTTAATCAAACATGCCACCCCTCATTGTCCTCTTCTTTGTCTTCGATTTTTCTCCCATATCAAAGAGTGTACATTATAGTTTCCTAAACCTTGAATCCTTTGAGTATCAGGCTCCAATGTTTCAACAAGAAGTGTGATATATGAGTCATCGGTGAACTCAATGCCAAATCCCGCATTCCATGGGTATCCATTGCAATTCCATGGACCTGAGTACGAGGTTGCTGCCATCCTTGATTCCAAGCTTGTTCGCAACAAGCTCTACTATCTAGTCGACTGGCTAGGATATAGTCCCAGTGAGCGTACTTGGGAACCGATAGAGAATGTCACCAATGCTCGTGCTCTTCTTGAAGACTTCCATCGTCAATATCCAGACAAATCGGGTCCTCAATCCAAAACGACTCGTTACACTCGTCGTTTTAAAGGGGGGATAGTGTCATGATATGGCAAGACTCGAACCCATGACCTTATACTACATGGGTCGAGCTCTTGACCATTAGATTATACATTGTAATACATAGAATATTATTTTCATTTATGTTTTATTATAGAAAATTGATGTATATTCCAGATTTCTCTGGAACATTCTAGAAACTTCAGGAGTATTCCTTAGAACACTATAAAAGGAGGCACAAGGCATTATTTCGAACCAAATCGGTTCAACGCCAGTCTTAAGCCTCCTAGCTACTGTACATTTTCTTCACATAATATATATCTTTTCTTATCATCACTCTCTCTCTCTCTCTCTCTCTCTCGATCTCTCTCTCCCTCCCTCTCACTCACTCTTTCCTTCTCTCGAGAGTTCTTCACCTCTCTTAGTACTAATACTTCTTTTAGTACTAATTCCTTCTCTGTCTTAGTACTGTTCCTGACAGTTTGAACCGATTTTCCTACCTTCTGTCTCTCTCATTTCCTACTAATCTCTTATTCCTCTTTTCTTTTATCTCATGGCCACTGTTAGCGCTGAAGAATATCAATCTGTTTTCTCGGAATTTCAATGCTTGAAAGAGAAGTTTCATGCTTTGGAACAAGAAAACCAACGGTTGTTGGGGGATCTTCAGCAAATCTCCTTAGAAAAGCAGCAAACGCAACAACAGCATGGGGAACTTGCATTACGCGTGCAACAACTCGAAGCAACCATCGTAGCGATGCGACAACAAGGGCCCGGAACACAAGGGATTCATAAAGAACCCAAGATTGGCCTTCCCACGAAGTTTGATGGAACGCGATCGCAGTTTAGAGGGTTCCTTAACCAGGTACGATTAGTTATTCAAATGCATCCTTCCCGGTATCCCACCGATGTATCACGAGTGGGTTTAGTAGGCACTTTGTTAAGTGGCTCAGCGTTGGCATGGTTTGCTCCACTATTAGAAAAGGAATCCCCGTTACTCAACAATTTTGAAGAGTTTCTAGGTGAGTTTAAAGCATGTTTCGGAGATACTGACAGCATAAGGACCGCAATCAACAAAATTCGGCGATTACGCCAAGGTGACCGTCCAGCCTCCGCATATGCTGCAGATTTTCGCCTACTCGCCGCCGATATCCCTTGGGATGATCAAGCGTTGATGGAGCAATTCCGTTATGGTTTACGCAACGACGTCAAGGATTTACTCTTGACCTTCCCCGAAGAGCCAAAGTCCTTAACAGAAGCAATCAGTTACGCGGTGAGATGTGACAACCGCCTCTTTGAGCGACGTTCAGAACGACAACTACAGATGCCAAGGGCAAGATCAGAGCCCACCTACGCCTCAGTGGTAGCAAGACCTTTTCCGAGGGAGTCATATAATGCGCCTCCAGCGAATACTCCGACTCCGATGGAGATTGACACTACACGTCGTCGAGGGCCATTACCTGAAGAAGAAAAGCAGCGACGCCGTACAAATCGACTATGTCTTTACTGCGGTGGACCAGGACATATTGCAATAAATTGCCCCCATAGGCCAAGAAGACAGGTAAACCAAATAGTCGCTAGTTCTAATTATACTAAACCCGAGCCTATTTCAGTAGGGATATCTGATAGTCCTAATAGTACTAATAGCCCAGATCTAACAAACAGATTTGATGTCCTTAGTCAGTTAGAAGAAGAGTTAAACAACTAAGTCCAGCCAAAATAGGAGTCGTTTGGTTGGACAGCCCTAGATCTGTGCAGCCCATTAGTGGTTCCATTCCCTCTAAGCAAGTTAGTGATGTGTTCGTAGCCCAAGTAATAGTTAGTACTAAAAGTACCCCTCCAGTACATGTCCTAGCACTCCTAGATTCCGGAGCTAACTCTTGCTTTATGGATAAGAAATTTGCTCAAGCTCATAAGATATCCCTAAGAAAACTCCAGTGTCCAGCCTCTTCTGTGCAGCCCATTAGTGGTTCCATTCCCTCTAAGCAAGTTAGTGATGTGTTCGTAGCCCAAGTAATAGTTAGTACTAAAAGTACCCCTCCAGTACATGTCCTAGCACTCCTAGATTCCGGAGCTAACTCTTGCTTTATGGATAAGAAATTTGCTCAAGCTCATAAGATATCTCTAAGAAAACTCCAGTGTCCAGCCTCTGTAGTAGTCATTGATGGACATCCCATTGCTTCCGGAAATATCATAGAAGAGTCAGAGCCCATTAATATTGTCCTAGATAACTTAGCATGTGTAGTATCATTTAATATTATTAGTATCCCAGAACATCCCATAGTTTTAGGATTACCGTGGTTCGAGTTACATAACCCTGACATAGATTGGAGAACAAGAGAAATCCGGTGTCGACAAACCCAAGGGTCAACTCAGAAGATGGCAACCATTTCGCTACGTCAGTTGCGTAAAGAAGGGCACAAGGAGGAAATGTTCCTCTTTGCAATATCAGTAAACCCCTCCAACACCACTAAAGAAGGATCCACCGTTCAACTTCCCGAGAAGTATCGTCATTATGCCGATGTGTTCGATAAAGTACAAGCCAACACACTTCCTCATCATCGACCGTACGATTGCCCCATCGATTTACAACCGGGAAAAGAGCCGCCATGGGGACCGATCTACAATTTGTCACCAACCGAGCTAGAAGTCCTTCGGGCCTATATAGAGGAGAATTTGGAAAATGGTTTCATTCGGCTTTCGAAATCTCCAGCCGGCGCGCCCATTTTCTTCGTCAAGAAAAAGGATGGATCGCTTCATCTTGTTGTAGATTACCGTGGCCTGAATAAGGTTACAATCAGGAATAGGTATGCTCTTCCCCTTATCTCAAGTCTTTTAGAACGGATCAATGGTGCCAGGTTCTTCACGAAGATCGACTTACGGGGAGCATATAACCTCGTACGGATCCGACCAGGAGACGAATGGAAGACCGCGTTTCGCACCAGATATGGGCACTTCGAGTATACGGTCATGTCGTTCGGCCTCACTAATGCACCCGCAGTCTTCCAGCACATGGCTAATGATATATTCCGAGATCTATTGGATGATTGTTTGATCATCTATTTGGATGATCTACTGGTTTATTCAAAGACCCAAGAAGAACATGATTCTCATGTACTATTAGTACTAAAACGACTTCGAGAACATGGTCTGTATGCAAAGCTGGAAAAATGTAGTTTCGGGTGCAACCAAGTGGAATTTCTCGGCTACATCATTTCGTCAGAAAGCATCTCCATGGACCCAGCTAAGGTCAAAACGGTGGTAGAATGGCAGACTCCACGTTCGGTGCGGGATGTGCAATGCTTCCTAGGCTTTGCCAATTTTTACCGGAAGTTCATACAAGATTACTCAAAGATCGTTCTACCTCTCACACAACTTACCAGGAAGGGACAACCGTTCATTTGGTCTGAAGAAACGGACGTGGCTTTCGAGAGTCTTAAAAAGGCATTTACATCGGCTCCAATTCTAGCTCATGTCGATCCGGAAAAACCATTTATTATCGAAGCTGACGCATCGGATTTTGCATTGGGGAGCATTTTGTCACAACAGGGGAATGATGAGAAGCTACATCCTGTGGCTTTTCACTCATGCAAGTTTGACGCCGCCGAAATCAACTACGAAATTCATGATAAGGAGCTATTGGCAATAGTGGATTCTTTTATGCAATGGACGCATTTTCTGGAGGGATCCTCTCATCCGGTCACCGTATTTAGTGACCACAAGAACCTTGCCTACTTTCAGGATGCTCGTGTGTTGAATTGACGTCAAGCTCGGTGGGCCCACTTCCTCACGCGTTTCAACTTCAAAATTACATATCGTCCGGGGAAGCACCAAGGGAAGGCAGATGCATTATCACGGCGTTCGTATCTAGCACCCCGTCCCGGCGAGCCAGCTTTTGATAACCAAAAACAAGTCATCTTGGGACCGGCACGACTACAAGCAACAAAGATCTTTGACATGCCCATGGATTCCCGCGTTATCGATACCATACGCGAAGACTTGAAGACAGATGCATTCGCCCAAGCTATACTAGCACAAATTGATCCCTCTCGATCATCGTGTTCACAGTCGCAACCACCAGGTATGGACTATCGGCAATTCAAATATCATGATGGATTACTCTTCTTTAAAGAACTTTTGTATGTTCCTAATGGTTCTTGCCGCCTTCAAGTAGTACAAAACTATCATGACACATATACAGCTAGGCATTTTGGGAGTACTAAAACACTACATTTAGTACAACGATCATTCTGGTGGCCCTGTATGCGACAATTTGTCGAGGATTTTGTTCGGACTTGTGATACATGTTGCAGAGCGAAAATGCCAAGGCATCATCCGTATGGTTTATTAGAACCATTACCAATTCCAAGCAAGCCGTGGCAATCCATTGCTCTAGACTTCATCACAGATCTTCCAGTCTCTAAGGGGTTCAATGCGATTCTAACGGTGGTCGATCGATATACGAAGATGGCTCATTTCTTGCCATGTACTAAGGAGATCTCCAGTGAAAACACTGCCGAAATTGTCATGCGTGAAGTATGTCGGCATCATGGATTTCCCAATAGTATCATCAGCGACCGTGGACCCCAGTTCGTGTCAAAATTCTGGAAGCACCTTTTTAACATGCTCAAGGTCACTTGTAACCTCTCCTCCGGCTACCACCCACAAACCGACGGCCAAGCCGAACGAACCAATCAAACGTTGGAGCAGTATCTGTGGTGCTTTCTCAGCTATCATCAAGATGACTGGGCAGATATTCTCCACTTTGCCGAATTTGCCTATAACAACTCTATCCACGCATCCACGAAAGTTACGCCATTTTATGCTTATACGGGATGTCACCCCCGGTGGTGTGTACTTGAAACCCTAGAGGTGTCCACAAATCCTTGCGCAGAGAATCGTTTGGAGAGGTTACGCAAGATACAAGCGGATTTATCTACTCATCTCCAACAAGCTCAACAAACACACAAGGTTTATGTGGATCGTCATCGACTCCCATCTAGTTTTAACATTGGAGATTGGGTATGGCTACTCCGACGACACATCAAGACTACTCGCCCATGCGAGAAGTTGGATTATCGGCGATTAGGTCCTTTCCGTATTATCGGAAAGATTAATGATGTCGCTTTTCGTCTTGATCTACCTCCACAACTTCGGATACATCCGGTGTTTCATAGTTCTCTCCTCGAACCCTATCAAGAAAGCACCATCCCAGGACGTATTACACAGCCTCCACCCCCGATCGAGCTTGAAGATAGACCTGAGTACGAGGTTGCTGCCATCCTTGATTCCAAGCTTGTTCGCAACAAGCTCTACTATCTAGTCGACTGGCTAGGATATAGTCCCAGTGAGCGTACTTGGGAACCGATAGAGAATGTCACCAATGCTCGTGCTCTTCTTGAAGACTTCCATCGTCAATATCCAGACAAATCGGGTCCTCAATCCAAAACGACTCGTTACACTCGTCGTTTTAAAGGGGGGATAGTGTCATGATATGGCAAGACTCGAACCCATGACCTTATACTACATGGGTCGAGCTCTTGACCATTAGATTATACATTGTAATACATAGAATATTATTTTCATTTATGTTTTATTATAGAAAATTGATGTATATTCCAGATTTCTCTGGAACATTCTAGAAACTTCAGGAGTATTCCTTAGAACACTATAAAAGGAGGCACAAGGCATTATTTCGAACCAAATCGGTTCAACGCCAGTCTTAAGCCTCCTAGCTACTGTACATTTTCTTCACATAATATATATCTTTTCTTATCATCACTCTCTCTCTCTCTCTCTCTCTCTCTCTCTCTCTCTCTCAATCTCTCTCTCTCTCTCTCAATCTCTCTCTCCCTCCCTCTCACTCACTCTTTCCTTCTCTCGAGAGTTCTTCACCTCTCTTAGTACTAATACTTCTTTTAGTACTAATTCCTTCTCTGTCTTAGTACTGTTCCTGACAGAGAGAGAGAGAGAGAGAGAGAGAGAGAGAGAGGGACATGGAGTAAAAGCATATCTACAAAAGTTGAAGGGAGTACTAATGTGGTAATTTTCTTTATTGGAGCAAGTGGAAATTCTTTCCTTGGTGGAGTGTTTGCCTTGCCTATTGGCAATTCAACATGTTCCACTACCCATGTAGTGTAGTTAGTGGGTGATCATACTCCACTGTCACACCCATTGTTAGTAGTGTTTTTTACACACATTTATTAATATAATTGTATGTTTTCACCAAAGAGAGAGAGAGAGAGAGAGAGAAAGAGAGAGAGACCAAATGGATGTAGCTCAGTTGGTAAGGCTGCCCAATGGAGAGCAAGTGGTCATGGGTTCAACCCCTACATTCCACAGTGGCATCTAGTGAATTAAGAGATATATATGAAGTAAAGAAGTGAGAAAATTGGGTTTCAAACCCATGACGCAGTGCTTGTAGTGTTAACAACATACCACTAGGGCAAGCTAATTATGATAAAGATAGACAGAGAGCCCATATAGATGTAGCTCAGTTGGTAAGGTTGTGTAATGGAGGTCATAGGTTCAACCCCTACATTCCATAATGGCATCTAGTGAATTAAAAAATATATATGAAGTAATCGAGAAGTGAGAAATTGGGTTTCAACCCCAAGACATATTGTTAATAGTGTAACAACTTACCAGCAGGGTAAGCTAATTACGATAAAAAGAGAAAAAATCAACTTAATCGAGTTGCTAACTTATTGTTTTTCTCCTCATAAACCCAAACTTTCACGCAACATTCTTAATATATGATCTAGGACCAATCAAATATGGCTTTGTATGCTTTAGAGGTGTTGAGAATCGAACTCAACTTCCCATAGATAGGTTTCACACTAGTTCATGGACATGTTGGGCTAGTTTTGTAAATAGTAGAAAGGGCACTTGCCCTAGCTTAGTTGGTATATAAACCAACGCATTGTAACGTAGTTGTTGTTGGATGTTTTATGTTTTGATGTAATCTTGGGTAATATACAGTTTATCTATCTCTGTCATAAGAGCTCCCTCTCTCTCTCTCTCTCTCTCTCACTCTCACTCTCTCTCTCTCTCTCTCTCTCTCTCTCTCTCTCTCTCTCTCTCTCTCTCTCTCTCTCTCTCTCTCTCTTGAGACTCACACACACACTCATCTTCCGCTACATTACAACCACTCTTGCCTCCTCATTTCTTTACATGGTATCAGAGCGAGTGGTTGCCTGATCAAGCATTTTCGACTATGTTGTGTTGCATGCCGACGATCAATAGAACCGGCCCATCGACAGAGAAGAAATCACCATGAATACTCAAATGGGAAACGCTCTTCCTACCGAGAAGCTCGACAGAACGAACTTTGCATCTTGGGAATACAAAATGCATCAATATCTTGTCGGACAAGGCTACTGGAGCTACATCGAAGGAGCTCACGAATCACACCCCAACCCAACACATGTCGACTATCCCCCTTGGGAGCAGGCCACAAGCCATGTGTTGTATTGCCTTGCATCATGCGTTCATGATCACATGCTTGGTTATATTCAAGAGGCAAAAACGCCGAAGCAGGCGTGGGAAAACCTCAAGAAGATTTTCGCAGCCAATACGGCCGCATGAAAGCTCCAACTTCAACAGGAGCTGAACAATCTTCAACAAAGGGACATGTCAATCAGCAACTACACCTTAAAGATTGAGTTGTGCGATGCCCTTGGATCGATCAATGTCAGCATTGACGACGAAGAAATGGTGCAGATATGCCTCGATGGCTTAGCACCGTGATTTGGCGCCATAAGATCGGTCATTCTCGCGAGAGAGAATCCTCCCTCCTTTTTTGATCTCCAATCTTTATTGCTGGTCAAAGAGAATCACGTGCGTCAAAGGAACAACGCACACGAAGGACATATGTTATATTTGAACTTCGATGGAGGAAGAGGACACGGTCGTGGCAAGAGAGGCCAATACGGGCAAGGTCGACACAATCAAAATTGTAATTCCTAACTATGGCAGGCAGACAGAAATGGCCCCAGAGAGTTCGGTGGAAGGTGGAGTCATCACACCGGACCGAGCAACCGTAGGAACTCAGTTGAGTGCGGGTACTGTGGAAAACCCGGCCACTGCAAAGAGGAGTGTCGGAAGAAGACGCATGAGCAAGGCTAACAACTGACAAATTACGCCACAAACTCCGACTACGGCGATCGTGGCGGAATGTTCATAATGAAGCACGAAGCGCACTCGATGTCCGCACTTGTGTCAACTAGTGCCTCCACTCCGAATAGTGTATGGTTTGTCGACTCAGGAGCATCCAATCACATGACATCCCATGAAGATTGGTTTCGGGAACTAAGGAAGCCCGAATGTCCCGGATATGTCGAAACAAGTGATGACACGACGCATCCAATACAGCACATCGGGAATGTCCCATTCGGAAACGACGGCAAACAAACCTACCTCAAGAACGTGTTGCATCTCCCCACCATCACGAAAAACGTGGTCTCAGTCAGCCAATTTGTCGAACAAGGAATGCAAGTACGCTTCAATAATGACGGATGCTTCATCGAAAAAGGCGATCAAGTCATAGCTCACGGCCGACGAGAAGGTCGTATGTTCATCCTCGAATCAAGCGAGGTAAAGTCGGCCATGTACGCAAAGGGTCAAAAAGTCGAAACCGACTTAAAACTGTGGCACAAGAGAATTAGCCACATTAATCTCCAGAAACTACAAAACATGCAATCGAAAGGAGTCGTAATCGGACTCCTGAACTTTACGTCAAAGGAGATTGCAGGCGTATGCGAAGCATGTCAGTTCGGAAAGCAACGTCGTCACCAATTCCCTAAAGAGCGGAATGTGAGCAAAGGAATCCTGGATGTCGTACATTCAGATGTGTGGGGACCGGCTCAGACAACAACATTCGGCGGATGCCAATACTATGTCACGTTCATCGACAACTTCTCCAGGAACACCTGGATCTATCCGATGAAGCAGAAGAGTGAAGTGTTCAGGCACTTCCAGACATTCAAGGCCGAAGTCGAAAAAACTACGAGTCGGCATGTACGTTGTCTTCGATCATATGGAGGCAGAGAATATTTTTCGGATGAATTTACGGCGTATCTCCGAAAATAAGGAATTCGACGAGAGTTCTCGTGTCGACACACGCCTCAACAAAACGACGTAGCAAAGCGTAAAAATCGCCATGTAGTAGAAGTTGCACGAGCCATGATGAACGAGAAGAACCTGCCGAAATCATATTGGGCAGAAGCAGCAAATACGGTCGTATATCTCATGAACAGGTGCACAACCTCGGGAGTACACGATATAACTCCGCATGAGAAGTTCTTCGAAAAGAAGCCGGATTTGTCACATGTCCGCATCTTCGGTTCTATCGCCTACATACATATTGCCGACGATACGCGGCAAAAGCTTGACCCAAAGTCGGAGAAATGCATCCTCATAGGATACTCACTCGAATAGAAGGGGTACAAATGCTACAACCCATCTACCCGAAAAGTTCGAACAAGTCGAGACGTAGTCTTCGACGAGTACGCATCCTGGTATGCACCAGAGAATACTTCGACTTCAGCCCCGCTCGACGCGGATGACACTGAAATAGAAATAGAAGTTGGGGATCGGCTCTCACATATGTTAAAAGACAGCCCAATTATGACACGGTTGAGTGGGCCATTAGAGCCGCCGATGTCACGGACACACCAAGCGCGGACTAAGATGGAGCATGGATGATGAGGCTATGACGGAGCGATGACGCGAGGAGCTTAAGACGGGGAATGACACAAGAGCATAAAGATAGAGATGAAGATGAAGGAGAGAGGATGGGCGAAATGGGAATACTAGATTGATATGTCCATGACTGGCGTTGTTCACCTTGAATTCCTTCAAGGTGAACTCAACTACTTATACTAAGTAGCATGCATACCTGTTGCACGCATGTGATACAATAGAGCATGTAGGCAGTAGGTATGCATGCATGTGCCAAGTGTAAATAATACAAGGGAGAAATTATGCACATGATGCTAGCTAAAACCTACAATGAGGAAGTATATACATGATTATATGCTAGATGTGTGGTTAACACATAACACTCGATTATAACATGGTCATGTCAAGAGTTCGAATCTTGACATTATCCCCCCTCCAACGATGCCTTCCCAAATCGTTTATCAGCTTTAGGGGATATTGTTGATGAAATTCTTAGATCACCTCCAAAGTATTTTGTAAATCCTAGACAAGGAGTAACCCTTCCTTAAGATGAGGTGTTTAACACCAACGGGCATGAGTACACACACAACCCATGTGATTCCCATCTTATCCACTTCCTCTACAACAAATATCGAAGAGGTTGCAAAATAGAATGCAAACCCTTATTTGTCCATGGAAACAATGGCAAGTAATATAATATCATGGGTTCCATAACACATTATACAACCTTTAGGTGTACATGAAATGGCCAAGATTGTGACTTCCAATACATAAACCTATCCCTTAATTTACTAGACATCCATTCAATCAATTGACCATTTGTAACATTCATTCCCAATGGATACCCCAAGTGTTGAAAAATAGGGTCATTCCTTGTCACGGATCCTTGCCATCCTAAATATTCTAAATCTCTTGCAGTGCATGATATGAGACTAGACTTCCTCTAATTAATATGTGATCCAGAAGCCAATGAAATTTGGTTCCATACAACTTTACAAGCATCCTCTTCTCGGGATTCTTTAGTAAGACTCATAGAAACATGAAAGAATCATCTGCCAAAGCAAGTGCTACTCTCTCTCTCTCTCTCTCTCTCTCTCTCTCTCTCTCTCTCTCTCTCTCTCTCTCTCTCTCTCTCTCTATCTAGAAGCCTCTATCCTCTGGTGGGGATCCAAGGCAAAGAAGATGAGATCACTATCTATCTATCTATCTATCTATCTATCTATATCTATCTATATATATATATATATATATATATTTGAGGTGTTTTCTTGATTAAGAAAAAATTATTTCTGATCTCATCTTCTTTGCCCTGGATCCCCACCAGAGGATAGAGGCTTGGCGCATGTCAGCACACGTACAATAGTGAACACACACTTCACAACAATGCACTTCTTTTGAGAAGCTAATGGTATATTTTTCATTTACATTATGACTAACAACGGTGTGTGCCTCTTTATAATGAACATATATGACCTTTTTTATTTCATCAAGAATGTTCTCTTGGCGAAAAGGTCATACAATTTATATGTGTGTGTAAGATTTCAACCGTCAATCTAGTTGGGTACATAAGGAAACATGCACATGCAAGGAGGAACAAGCCCATGCCAACTTTGTATGCTTTTGCAATGCCCAAAGGTCATATCCAAAGTTATTATATATTAAGCCTTTGGTGAGAGAACTATGATATCGTGGTATAGGCATATTTATAAAGTCAACATTAACACATGCCGAGTTGGTTTTCTTTCACTTCACTAGTGACTCTTTGCAACAAATTTTCAAGAACTTTCATTATTTTACAATCACAAACATCAAGATTCAACATTTTGATAAATAATTGTGTGATTATTGTCGCAACACCGTCTTACTCGTATACTTTCAAAATTATACATCACTTCAAAGAGAATATAGGTTGATCAAATATATGACATCGCCACACTGGATGGAAATGAAAGCAACATAGGTTTTCAAATTGATCATTGTTGCTACTTGATTATAATTTATCCAATGACTAATCATTTGCAAAATCAAGTGTACCAACTCTTTTCATGTATTTCTAACCATCAATATCATGTGAAATTTGCTCACCCGTGATTCATTCCAATACACAAAAGAATAAGGTATCATAAAAAGCATACACTCATTCAATTCAGGTTACTTTTAGATTGTGGTTACCCATCCAATAGGGTAAATGAATCACTTTTGAGAGCATACAAGTCGACAACTCTTTTTGTGTAAAATATAGCCTCTCATGTTTATATGTCTATGGAGATTTAACAATGCATGTGTCATATATGAAAAACATGGAGTATGAATGTCTAGGTTGGTCATATAACACTCTCATATTCATTCCAATGGAAAGTTTACTTTGAGGATCACAAACTAGTTATGCTTCTTTTATTTTTCAAAATTAATTGGACACTCATGGTAAAATATAAATGAGCTCTTTGCATGTTCTTGAACCCACAAGGAGGGTTATAGCAACCTATACATTGAATATGTTTTGATCTTGTCCATTGGAATGACAATATTGCCTTTATTCGACACACAATCATGATATATTGTGATTTCTGTTTGAAGTATAGACTTTATCACTTTATTCCACATGGATTGACGAAGTCCAAATTTACAATGACATGCAATTTCATTAAAGTTGATCATATATCGTGTCCTGGATCAATTTAAATTGTTGATAAGAAAGAGGAAGCTTTTCTTGGTTAGTGTTCAACTAATCATCTTAGAAATATAAAACTCAAATGTAATCTTTCCAAGCATAAAAGGTTCTTTGATTCGAAGTTTTGGGAGGGAGGCTATGCATTCCCTCCTTTATGGAGTGGGTGTCCTCTCGCATGTTTAGACAAAAAAGGTGCAAGGATCATTAAATTTCATGTTGCTCACATGCTTAGTAGTCGTTTGAGGACCATTCAAAGCTAGAAACATTTATCTCAATGTTAGCAATGAAAACTATATATATATATATATACATATATTCCAAAAACAAATCCTTCGATTATTTTACAGATGAGAGTGTTATATACAAACCCCTATAGGGATGCGATAGATCCATCTTATGTGGATGCCCATTGACTCAAGGAAGGGAGAGGACAACCATTGTTGGATGAAGGCTAGTCATTGTCTTTCAACTCCATCAGATCCACCCGTGAGTCCATCGTATTGGCTCTTTAAAGTGCTACAACTTCACTCCATATATCTTGCATTAACATTACTAGATGCACGGTTTGGTTTGAGAAGATCCATCTACACCGTTGTTTCCATATAATCCAAATAGTTATTGGTTTGTGCAATTCCAACACAAATTGAGATTTGACATTAATAAGAGTTGAGTGGATATTGTCAATGGTGGAAAAGAAAACGTATTGTGCTTTTATCACCAAAGTCGTCCCCTCCTCCCAATGTTCGTACCTGTCAATAGGGGCTTGCCATGATAACCAACAAACATTTCCCCACTTGATTGTGCCTTACATATGGCATAATTGCAATAGGCAGCCAAACCCCCACCATATTCAATGGGTCTCTAGGCAGTCCCACAACGCGTGTTGGATTGATTCTATTGCATTACGGCACATTATACAACTAGAAGAGCTAAGGTTCCCACACTACCACGTTCCAACTAGTAGTGACTTATGTATTAATAACCATTGGAACGTTGTGATTCACCTAGTGTGTTGTTGTTTCCGGATTTTCTGCCAAACCTTAGTGATAATTGTATGAGGAACATGATATGTGTGTCATACCTTTGCAGCAGTCGACTCTCGGGCGGTTTGAGCAGCTAGAATGTGGTGACCCAATATAGTCGTGAACTGGAAGAAAGGGATGGTGTTGCTTCCTTGACCCACATAAGGATCACACCACATCCATTGCAAAGGGCCCCAACTGACCTTACGTAGCCATGTGTTTTCATGAGTACATATGTGCCATTTTGGTTATACCTTGATCGGATCAGGATCTACAATCCATTTATGCTAAGTGTATGCGAGTACTCGATTTGCCATACTCAATGTTGGTGTCTCATTGTCTTGCAATTCATGGTTTTCAATCCTATCCAATGTTTCCCTACCTCTTGGGATCAAAGAGCCCTCCTCTTTTTAGCATATCCACTTCTCCATTGTTGTCCTTTGATTAGCAGAATAAATCAATATATTGTATATTAAGATATTATCTCAAGGTACATCTTAATACCCCATGTTCTACATGTACTAATTGATCACGTGAAAAATCCCAAATTTAAATTGTTTGATGAACCACCAACTTGATATGGAAAATAATTGCAATAGAACGAAGGCTTTGATATTTTTGTCAAGTTTGGGGAGGGATTATATTTGCACGGAGTCTTTTGTTTGGCATTGTTGAACTAACACAAAAGTATGAGTTTGAACATCATATTAAAAAAGAGCACCACATTATTCTTATTGAAAACAAGGACGTGATTGCGAAACTTCAAAGGTTCCATCCTACATTGTCCATATTTGCATTAAAGATAAAAAAACAACATGAAGTTTGCCCAATATCATCCTCGTGTATCTTCAAAAGTTTCCACATCAATTAATTCTTATTAGGAACATGACCAACTAATGGAATTGAAGTCATTGATACGCCTAAACATGGACAACGAATAAAGTCGTGGTTCTTCCACTCAAGAAAACTCTGTTTTTGTGAAAGTCAACACATACAATATTGATGCTTAAGTTGAGCTCGTCAAATCACACAATATCAAGCATTATTCATATTATGGTTTTTAAAATACTTTTTATCTGTAAAGTATTCAATCATGGTGTGCACATTTTAAGCTTGTCAGAAAGTGATACGCATTTGTATGATAAACTAAAATGTAAGGTTAAAGATTGAAAACCAAGCATTAAATGTGTTTGTTGGATATAAAAACCCTTTGTGTGTATTTCACAGTGGAACATGTGAAGATGTTTCATAGAAATGGAGAATAATTTCCCAGAAAACTGTCACAAGACTTTGGAAGTTTGCATATTGTACATTATGTAGATACTTACAAACTTAATAATCGTTGCTTTGCAATAGAAATATTAAATTGAGAGGTATGTACTTGAGCGCAATGAGAATAATATCTTCATGTGCAACGCATCCCATTACTAATTGAGCAACACAACAATAAAGTTCTAATCAATCCATAAATCATTGTTAATTTTGCCAATGGCATATTAATATGGCACATTATGTGCTTCACATAGTTAATCATACATTTCCTTAGATCATATGCACGTATTGCATGTGTCACTTCGTTGTGTATATGTAGTGTGGAATAATACCAAGATGCTCTTGTTAAATGGTTTACTTGATAACATCGTCTAATCTATGCCAACCATACAATGAATAATAGGATTGAAAGAGGCATGTTTAGTTATTTTTTATATCCCAAGGATCCTGTTTCGAAACATGGAAGATTGTAACCAAAATTATGTTCGCCATGCCAAGCTTGTTTTTTATTTGTTTGCTTTTACGTGCATCGTGCAACAATATATGCATCAAGCGGTGATAATTATTGAGAATATGACCTATCTACAATTAGCTAGCAACTTGACTTTTGCTTTCGACGTGGGCTTAGCTACACTATCTAAATGTAGCTACACACAACATTTTATTAGCAAACTACAGAAGCTAACTCAACAATTAGATTTATTTTAGACATCCAATCAATAAGAGACTTGAAAATGCTAAGGTTATACAAACCATTTTTGAGAGTCTTTGATATATGACCCCCTACATCTATCTTTCAATTTCAAACTCGAGTATGTGTGATGGTATATCTAGACATATGAGCGACATTTTTTATATTACCCCTACAAACCATTTTTATGGATTCTTAACAAATGGTCTAGTGTTAGGCCATGTATTTGATAAATCAACCAATATTTGACCCGATGTTTTAACAACATAGAGGAAAATATGTGATTGATATTTGAGAGGTGTCAAACATAGATACTACCAAACATACTTTTTTGTTGCATTTTGAGAGGGGAGACTAAAAAAATGGTGACGAACTTCGTTGTCCTATCCATAGGTATTGCCCTGCCCAAGAGCTTATTTCACTTTCTATAGAT
Organism: Azolla caroliniana; assembly: GCF_043228905.1. Lineage (NCBI taxonomy): Eukaryota > Viridiplantae > Streptophyta > Polypodiopsida > Salviniales > Salviniaceae > Azolla > Azolla caroliniana. The sequence continues at coordinate 4,926,293 of NW_028230453.1, forward strand.
ATTATTGTAAAGTTTGCAGTACATTTGTGCAAGACAATTAGGCATCTTACAAATTAGAATAGAGACGAAAAAAGTATGACATCATTATTATAATTATTTCGAAAATACCAGAAATATGCCTCTCTTTGAGATGATCGTGGATGCGATGTGCATGTGTGTGAGTATGATGAAAACTGAATCATTTATTCAATAATTAAAGTGGTGGTAAAAACTATGCCCTTGACAAAGAAGTCGATTGCTTCATTCTTTATACCCAATCAAACTAATAAGTTAGTCAAATGGTCATTTATTGGTTTTCCATGAATACGCTCAAACCCACACGACAACAACATTAAAAAAAACTCTATATCTAGTCTTCCAACAAATATTAACTAGTGTGTACATATACATGTATTCCACAAGCATTGGTGATTAGTCCATGACTATAATAGTTGTAATTGTAGTTATAACACATTAAGAGTAACCAATTATTAATATATGACGTGTCATTGTGTTTGTGGGATGATTTAAATAGATTGTGTGACGAAATCAATCATATTCATCATTCATTGCCAAAATACTCTACGCATATTCTAATATAACCAAAGCATCATAGCAATGTGCGAAATGTATTTGCCTTGTTTGATGCATTGAAAGGCAATCAGGTAAAGTTTTTCTTTGCTTAGGTTACTTGATGCATTGATGTCCCATGCTCTCAATGTTGACACGACTCTCGGGTTCAACCATGTATCAATTTGTATATGAAAAGTCTCGAGGAAGGCCATTTGCCACTCCACTTAACGTGTTGTTATCGATTATTATTCCCATGATTCTTATTTTGTTCATTGCTATCACAAGCAAATAATCCGTTATGAGCACATGCCTTGAAGTATAAACGAGTATATTCATTTGGCAAGCAAGTGGTTGGTGACCTTAATTTTGGAGACAATTATATTTTGTATGTTGGCGAGCTTCTAATTGTTGGTTGGTTTTCTATCCATGACCAATTCATGACCTATCCATGCATGATAGATTCATGAATCATGACCCATCTATGACCATCCATTACATACCCATGAACATTTATAAGGCATGCATTTCTTACCCCATTGTTAAAGAGTCTCTTGCATGAAGATTCTCATCAAAGACCATGACATATATCATGGACATACCATTACATTAACAAATATGGTCACTTGTACCGATAATAAAGAAACTTGTAACTAGCATGCTATTAAAATAATCCCCCATCCTTGAAACGCTATTAACTTAAACCCACTAAATTAAACATAAATATTCATCAATTTTCAATATCATTAGCATTAACACTCGATCTAGACACAATACTTGTCATTCAAATCAATAAACCAACATATGCAACATAAGTCAACTGGCACAACACATGTACCTTTGGTTTAACCACTTTCCATACATATTCCCTTGATTTGTTTTGATCACATGGTGCTCATAACTGGCTAGACATTCTCAACCATGATATGAAAATGTGGCTTAAAAGAAGCGTAACCTTGCGATCCTCATACACGGGGTGAACTCGTCTTAAGGAGGAAGAGCGGAGAGTAGTATATGCACTCTATTCCAACAACCCTACAACCCTTTTAGCATGTTTGTCAACAATTATGCACTCGTATTTGAACTGACAAAGCACTCTCAATACCTTGAAGACTCAAGCAACTCGTAAACTCGGTAAGCGAAGTAACAAATACTCTAAAAGAAAAAAGGATAATCTTTTTTTTATTTAGTTGTTTTATGTGGAGTATTCTTGACCGAAGATTGGCCCATTATAATGAAAAGAAACAAAAAACAAAAAAGAGTTGGCACACAAACTTAAGCACCCTATAAAACAAATTCATCACCAAAGTAAACAAACTAAACAACTTGATGCTTTTAAACAATGCCTTTATTTGTTGGAGGAACACAACCCTCGGAAGCCATCCTAAAAAGAACTTGAAAATCTTTTTGGAATGGACACAAGCCCCCCTTCCATCTATTATAAAAAATGAGAATTATTATTAGATTGGTTTATTTGTTTCATTTGTTTTTCGCTTTCATTGAATATTTCATGATTTTAAGTATTTCTTTCATGGGTACGTCATGAATGGGTTGGTGGATGATCATGAATGATAATACATCCTCGTGGATGGGTTGTATATGGTCTTGTGTGGGTCATGAAAAGTAAAGAAAAGAACAATGTGAGAGTTCCAACATACATGATAGAAGGAGTTAAGATTGGGTGTGCATTGGGTTGAATGGATTCATAGATACACCCCATGGTGCTAGGGGAGGGGTGCAATCATGCTTATATTTGAAGTATCAGACGATAACTAGATCAATCAACCTCTAAAAAATGTATGTTTGTAGCTCAAATATGTATGTTCCTTTGGGGGAATTGTTGACAAATAGCACAATGTACTCATATTGAAGAACAAATTCATAGTGCTAAGAATCGACTGTGGTTTTGTCAAAGATAGTGATGATCTTGTAACGAAGTTCAAATTTGAAAAATGCAAGGAACACAAGAGTGCAAAGAGAGAGGCAGAGGAGTAAATCGAAGGGGGGAGTCATCCCATAGTCGACATGGTTGTGTCAAACTAGTTGGAGAGCATGAGGCCATCACTTTCAATACATTGGCATTGTGTGTAGGTTAGGAGGCATGAGTGTTATTATTCTATTGTACCAAATATGTGTGATTTGTTAATGTGAAAGTAATATATACATATGTATATCGACATGATTCGTTAATGTGAAAGTAATATATATACATATATTGACAATGAATCCAGGCTTGAGAGGCTAAGTTGTATTTTCATGAAAAAAAGGTAGCAAGAGAGGGTGGGGGGGGTCCCCAAAATGCTTTGAAATAGGCCACAAATCCCATCATGAAACTCCACTATATTGGGATGGGTTGACCTCCAAAAGAAGTCAAGACAATGAGACTCATTTCTCCCCCCTCGAGAATCCTTCTTTCTAAGGAAGTATGTATGTATGTATGTATGTGATGAGGTTGAGGTAGTCCCTAGGCCTAGCCGACAACGTTGGAATGAGGGTATTTCAGGAAATAATAATAGTACGAGGCAAAGCTGGTAATATATATGTACATGCATACATAGGCCTAGGCCCCTACCCTAGCCTACAACGTTGAAAGGGTATTTCAGGAAATAATAATAATACGAGTGCCAAAGATGGCGCATATTACATACCGGGGAAAAAGAAAAAGGAAAAAAGAAAAAAGAAAAAAGAAAAAAGAAAAAAGAAAAAAGAAAAAAGAAAAAAGAAAAAAGAAAAAAGAAAAAAGAAAAAAGAAAAAATAGAGAAAAAAGAAAAAATAGAGAAAAAAGAAAAAAGAAAATAGAAAGAAAAGGGAATCGTTGGAACTTGGAATAATCGAAAAACGGCGACGTGAACGAAGGAGGCGCGGAATAATAAAAAAAACTGTTTTTTTTTAAATTAAATGTTTTGGGAAAAACTCTTTATTTATTGCATTTTAGCTTTCTGGATTAGTTTCCAACAGATATTTTCAATTATTACATTTTAAAGTTTTCTACATTAGTTTTTTCCGTTTCCGTTCAAAAAAAAAACAAAAAAACATTTAAAAAATTGTCCTTTTTTTTAATAAAGAGTCCAGATGTTTTTTCAAAATCCAGACAATTATATATAATAAACGCAGTAACCAAATTTAGAAACTAAATTAAAAATTGGCATTTCTTTCATAAAAGTCTATTTAAAAAAAGGAAGAAGAAGAAGAAAAATCAGGCATTATATTATTATTGCTTTTTTATATTTATTATTATTATTATTTCCTGTAAATTGTTTTGAGTTGGAGGCGGCTCACACGCGTCCCCACTTCCGCCACGTGGCACCATCCCCTCTCTCTCTGTCTGTGCGTCTGTCTGTCTGTCTGTCCGTGTGCCTCGTTCCGAAAAACCCTAACCCTAACCCTAACCCTAACCCTAACCCTAACTCCCTACCTCTCTCTGCACGTCGTCTCCCTGTGTATCTCCCTCTCTCACAGACAGACAGAGAAAAAGAAAGAGAGAGAGAGAGAGAGAGAGAGAGAGAGAGAGAGAGACAGAAAGGAGATTCATTTGCTTGATGATCTTCTCCTCCTCCTCCTCCTCTTCTTCCTCCTCATCTGTTGGAACCACAGCTGGCCATGGCGTACTGATCTCTCCTTTCCTCTTCAACTTCTCACTGATCTTCTTCTTCTTCTTCTTCTTCTTCTTCTTCTTTTACAGAGCTAGAGCTTCTTGTCATCTGGATCGTTGCTATCCACAGACACACTTCCCTCCCCCCTCCCTCTTTCTATTTATTTCTTCTGCCTCTTCATCGCTGCTGTTTTCTTTGTCTCTCTCTCTCTCTCTCTCTCTCTCTGTCTGTGTTTCTATGCGCAGAGAGAAACGATCTGAATACAAAGGTAGTGTGCTTGCTTATCCATGCTATCTCTTTTGTCTATGAAAAGCTCGATACTTTTATATATATAAATATATATTTTCCGTGGCAACTATCACCATCACCCTGGTCTTTTAAGTTCTACGCTTTGCGAATATTTTTCTGAAGAACTTCCTCTCCCTTTTTATTTTTGGCAGCTCAAGAATCGAAGAAAAAGAAGCCATAGATGATCATCTATGCTCTCTTAATGTAGAGGTATAATCAGCTATATCTGTTATAATCATAAGTCTTGTATCTGTTTGTATTTTGCTTGATTTTTTTTTTCTCTCTCTCTCTCTCCTTTTCCTTTGCTAGCATTATACATTTTGAGGTACTCTGCTGCATCTCTTTTTCGCAGAAAGAAACGATTGTATTAATAGAATATTAACACGGAAAGAAAGCCTGTCCACAGTCATCTTCTGTTCAAGCAAGGTACATATTGAGGCCTGATAACTTATTAAGTTTCCATAGGATTTGATCATGGAAGAAATCTCTTTTATATTACAAGAACGTGTTTCTACTGATTATCATGAAAGGGTGAATGTTAACTTATCCGACCTTACTCTTACAGAAGTTTCCTTTTTATTTTTTTTGCAACACAGGCATCAAAGAAAATCAGAGATTAATCAAAGAAAGGTATATTACAATGACGTCTTGTCAAGTTTCTAATCGTTTGATCATGAAAGCCAGGTCTGCCAGATATCAGATCTCACCTTAAAGAAGGCATATCTGGTTTGGTACTTCACTTGTACCAAGTTTATATGGGCATGGAAAATCTCGAGGAAGAAAATGCCTCTTCCTCGACATCATCTTCCTCAACTGCTGGCAATTGGCCATCTACGGAAGCCCACACAGCATGCTCGATCGAGAGGATTAGATGCAGTGATACCTTGATGGGTGGAAAAGGGAAACATGCAGGAAGAAACCTCGGATCTGAAACTAATCTAGACCTGTTCTCTGAAAGAGAAGGGATAGGTGAGGGCAATCTAGGAGGAATTCCAACAGTGAATCACGTTGTTGCTTCCGAATTTCAAGAAACCAATCGACAAAATGATTTACACAGGTATCCAGTCAGAGACTCCGCTACCATGCCACGTGAGAACATAAACTATAGCAACAAATATGATAACGAGCCAGTAGTAGAATGCACCTTATCTATTTCTCCGGCTGGGCAGACCAGTCTGGGTAACGAAATGTTGTCTTCTCCTGTTTCCTCGAGTGTAGCAAATGTCACTGATTCGATGCAGTCAAGCTGTGCAACTGTTTCATCTGGTAGTTCCCTTTATCATTCTCCAGAGAGAGAGAGAGAGAGAGAGAGAGAGAGAGAGAGAGAATAAATAAGCACATCCAAACAAGTGCTACTCATGAAATCCACCATAGCAACACCGGGAAATCTCAGCAGTGAATGTGAATTAAGTTGTTCATTATTGGTGAATGCATGCACATTCAGTTACTAATTGTTTTCTGTGAATGCATGCCACTTAACTTTAATTAAATTATTCATTGTTGTTTTCTAAATGTATGATCACTGAATTCTCTGTCATTGTTTGTGCATTTACATTCAAAAACTGTGATGTGAATGCTTTAACAGTGTCTATATGCCTTCTAGATTGCATTCGTTTAAAATAAATTCATGCAATTAAGTTGTAGTTTGGTTTGCACTTTCTATATGTCTGCAAATGAATTTAATGATGTGAATGAATAGCTTGAAAGAAATGCTCTATCAGAATGCATGCTTGCTATGTCAACTTGATTAACTAAGAAATGGTAGTTGTAAAACTTCATTCATGCAAAGGAATATGGATATTGAGCATAACTGAGCAGCATGGCAAAACCAACAGTTTCAGTGAGAATTCGCCTTGACTCATGTAAATAAGTATTTAACGTGGCACAAACTCTTGTTTTTGCGCCTTCATGCATGTAAAGAACTTTGGACCTGAAATCCCTTGCATAAGAGAAAGGTTTCAACTTTTAATGAGACACAACTGTTCTTTTAATGAGATTCAACCAGATCAACAAGGAAAAAAGTGCGTTTTTGGTGTGGGAATGACTGATCCAATAAGACAACAAGGGCTTTTCCTTTTTTGAAAAAAGATTAAATTAAGAAATAAAAATGATTTTATTGAATTTTTTTATTTTTGAAATTGAGTGTGATCTTTACACTAGATAGCTAATAGAAGGAATTTAGCTTAACATAACTAATCATTCTAGTGAGCTTTGGGAGTTTTAATGTGTTTATGCGTGCAATGCAATTTAGTCTTATTTTCTGGAGAAGAATTTAACATAGCATGGAATTATGAATGTACTTGTCACTTTTAAAACTTGGAATGCTGGCAAACGTGGACTTTAGACTCTCCATCTGGATTTCATATCTATGCAGTCGATGAAAAAAAAGCTCAAACCTTGTATTGATTATTGGTCCCTTCTTCCTGGTAGAGATTCTGTCTTGTCAATTATCTATTTAGTAGTTTCTTGCTCTTTCTATACTCACACCACTGTAACTAGCTTAATTCTGCTGTATGTATTATATACACTAGCTTAAATATGATTGTGATGCTATCTTATTATTGTATTTGACAATTTGAGACATTATTATGTTGCCAATCACATTGTTTTGCCTAGTGTGAAAATATGCAAGATTTCAGAATGAGAATGCTGAGAAATTGTTTTGCTTAATGTGAAACTGTACAAAAGTTCAGAATGAGAAGATGTATCACAATCTCTTGCATTATGAAGGTTTGCATCGTTCTCAAACTCTCCCAAGATGTTGCATAAACGACGGAGATGGCACTGGCAAGAATGATGGACTCATGAGGTCAAACAGTGGTCAAGAGAGAGAAAATGTGCGTACTCCACGAGGAAAACTATCAAAGAAGAAGCAGGTATACTTCTCAACAGATCCTTCCTAGTATTATGAGTTTTACTTGAAACCTTAACCTATGTTCAAGTCAGAAATGCTTAATTCATTTTATTTCAACCTTAGTTTTTCCATATTTCTGATGAAGTTCATGGTCTTTCGCTTCACTTCTATTGGTTCTAAAAACTAGAAACAGTACACATAGAGAATGCCAACTGAACAATTAATTTTAGAAATCATCTTTCAAAATGTTTTGATGGAATACTTTAGGTTTGAAGGGAATAAGTAGTCCCTGATCATATCATTTTATGTTGCTACTTTTGTTTGGGACAGAAAAAGCTCATGAAGAGGTTAGCAACTGTGAACCCAAATGGCACAGTAGTGTTTGATGTGCATGGGAGTGCCCGAGTTGGGCGTGACTTGTTTGGTCCAGAAGTTGATTCTCCAGAGGTCGAAGAGGTCGCATCTGTTGTGGATGAAGGTGATGAGGAGAGAACCATTCCACCGTTGCAAATTGCAATGCTTATTGTGGGAACTAGAGGAGATGTTCAACCATTTGTAGCAATTGGGAAACATTTGCAGGTTTGTGATTCTTCTGTGTAAAGCTACTGTTTTGAACTAGCACTATATAATACGTATCTTTATGGTATTGTCCTGTGTATGCAATATAGTATGCTATCTTTTTTGTTGAATTTTACTTTCTGATGTCACAGGAATATGGACACCGGGTGAGGTTAGCGACTCATTCCAATTTTGAAGATTTTGTGCTGAGGGCAGGCCTAGAATTTTACCCCTTGGGCGGAGATCCCAAAGTACTTGCAGGATGTAAGTGCTGCATAGAAATTAGGGAAAAATAGAATACCTATAACTTATTGGGTATGATGAGAATACTTCTAAATCTCTATAATGTAACAAGAATACCCCCTTTATAACACATAATGTGCAAATTCAAAATTATCTAGTGAGTTTCTGGAAACTCAACGGCCTTATCTTTTCCATAGAAATTGTCACTACCTTGGATTCTACTGTTAACGGAAAATCTCAGGCTAGGTATCTGCAGGCCTGATTGTTTGGTGTTAAGTCAGGTTACCTTGGATTATTGCATGAATTGGATTCTACTTTCTTCATACAGATATGGTAAAAAATAAAGGAGTTCTGCCGTCAGGTCCATCAGAGATTCGAACCCAGCGGAAAGAGCTGAAAGCGATTATCAATTCTCTACTGGCTGCATGTATAGAGCCACATAAGAATGGTGTCCCTTTCAGAGCTCAGGCTATAATTGCTAATCCTCCAACCTATGGTAAAGTCTCTAACTGCTGCAATTTGTTACTGATTGATTATGCTATTATACGATATAGAGCTATATCCCTCAGTACTTCGGCATTGTAGTCACCACACTATTTGTTTGTAATGCATTATTATGTAACTGATGTAATCTAGAATTTAAGATTGTCTTAGGAGAGTTTTCCTTCAATCCTTTCGCAGTCTTACCCCGCTCCTGGCTTTGATACCTTACCAATCAATGTGTTTGCTCAGGAGTTTCTTTAGATGTATCTGCAAGATTGTTTTAATTTGAGATTATGAGTGGATTGTCATCATCCCAATTTGTCTTTGCAACCTAGCTCTGGACTATGGATAGATGTATCTGTAGGGGTACATCTGTCTGCTTTCTAAAAATACGTCTCTGCCATCTGCTGGATGATGTTATCTATCTGTCCTTACATTCAGTATTTGTACACAATTGCATATTAGTCCCTAAAGTACTAGGTCACCTTCATCAATAAGATACCGCACTTATCTTTTCTAATGCTTGAAATATGAACGAGATTTGCTTAGTAAATGTTTTTATTACTTTAGACGACATGAAATGTTTTCCCTGTATACTAAGTGTCTTGTATTGTATATAATTAGCAGTCCTCTTATCTCTCCACTTATGACTTAGATTTCATGCTTCCTGTGTTGTAGGCTTGTTTCATTTATTACTGAGGTTTGATCATTACTAGAAATAAAGTGACAATGCAAGTTGATTTTAAGTAGATACGATTGCTAAATTACTGCCACTAGTTTAGAATCTGGGCTTGATATGTATATATATATACAGGACACGTACATGTTGCAGAAGCTTTGAGAGTCCCTGTGCATATCTTCTTCACCATGCCATGGACGTAAGCTTACATTCAATGTGTGTTTTCTGAGATTTTTCTCTATTTATGCAGTTGTTACAGTTTTTGAATAATTTTTGGTGTTTCTTTTCACTGTTCAGGCCAACAAGTGAGTTTCCCCATCCTCTGGCCCTTGTACACCACGCAGCTGCGAACAGAGTTAGGATAATTTTCATCCATTTACAAATGAGAGGGAATTGTTATTCTATTTAGAATCACCCCAGATGCATTTTCTGCTGCAGCTTTCCTATCAAGTCGTGGATGCATTCATATGGTGGGGAATAAGAGATATGATTAATGAATTCCGGAAGAAGAAATTGAAACTTCGGCCGATCACATATCTAAGTGGATCTCAAATATCCATCTCAAAGCTACCCACTGGGTATATTTGGAGCCCTCACTTAGTACCAAAACCGAAAGGTCAAACATTTTTAATCATGAAAAGCATTTGCTATGATTATTTATGCATACTTTTATTGATATTCACGTACTTTTGTTGCAAAAATCAGACTGGGGACCCCAAATTGATGTGGTGGGATTCTGTTTCTTGAACCTTTCCCAAGATTATAAACCGCCAGAATCACTTGTGACCTTTTTAGCTGCTGGACCTCCCCCAATTTATGTTGGATTTGGAAGTTTGGTATTGTTTTAACTCCCAGTTTGGAATGTTTACCTATTATTTGTATGGTTTGGTGCATTCTTTGTACAAAACCCTATAAAGCTCTCATTTGGCAATCCTTTTCTTGTACAGCCTGTCGAAAATCCTGAAGGCATGACAGAGATTATTGTTCAAGCTTTATCAGAAACCTCTCAGAGGGGAATTATTGACAAAGGTTGGGGTGGAATTGGAAGATGTAAGTCTCATAACATTACAGGCTTTGGAAGATCATATGTTTACTTGCCGCTTGAGCTACTTAATAAATATTCTCAATCCTAAGTCTGGAAGATTCAGTCCCCAGTTTGTTTTCAGAGTAAAAAGGCTAATTTGCAAGGGCAAAACATCAATGCTGATTCTATAAGATTTCCTTTTCTATGTTACAATAGAACTGAAAATAAAATATCATTAATGCAACAGAGATATTAATGGTTATTAAGACGCGAAAGTTATGAAAAGGTGCATTAAAAAGCAATTCAGGTAAACTGACCTATCAGTGTTGAGATTCAAGAACGTCAGGACCTCAGTTTTTATGCGGACCTTTTCTATGTGCAATTATAATTTGTAACATGCTCGGGCAATGAAGAAACTGACAGTCAGTGTTTTAGGCTGCTGGATGGATAATGGCCAGCTAGAAAAGTTGAAATTTGGAATATTTCATCATGGATTACCACAGAGTTCACTGTCAGGACCTCAGTTTTTATGTGGACCTTTTCTATGTGCAAGTATAATATGTAACATGCTTGGGCAGTGAAGAAACTGACAGTCCAAGTGTTTTAGGCCTCTGGATGGATAATGGCCACCTAGAAAAGTTGAAATATTTCATCATGGATCACGACAGAATTCCCTATCCACTCATATGTGAGGCTGAATATTCATATTCTTAATTAATTAATGTTTCTGGTTATCTGATAAATGGAGGCCACTGGTATTATGTGTATATAGTAAACCAAAGGTTAGAAATTTGAAATTATAGCTTACCTGGTCAAATTCTCATAATCTTTTTGCTCTTAATATTCATCCATTGTTTACTTCAGTGAAAACCCCGTGCGACTCTATATATCTTTTGGAGAATTGTCCTCATGACTGGTTGTTTCCTCAATGTGCTGCAGTGGTAAGAAATCCCTCCATTTACTCAATATTGTTTCTAGATAAATAAGATATGTAATAAAAGAACTAGGAGGGATTTCCTCTATATACTGCCAAAATTTAGGTTCTTGATCTGTTGAAGATTGAGACACTGAGCCAGAGTTTCAATTGTAAATATGTTTCAAAAAGGTTTCTGTTGAGTTTTATAAGCATTTGGAAAACATTTTGTAGGTTTATGTTTGTAGGCTAAGATTAAGTTTCAATTGAATTTTATAAACATTTGGCAAATTAAGAGTTGTGTTATGTTGTTACAAGGTAAATTCTGTATTGATTAGGCATGGCGGTAACTGCACAATTTGCAGTGTAATGGAAACTACATGGAAAGAAACCGATCATAATCTTGCAATGATAATAATCATCCTTGAAAGAAAAAGAATTTAAATTTTTTGTAGATAACAATATTATTTAGCAGACATAGATGCTTTTTGTAGGGCAGAATATTTTCAAAATTTTAGCATGTTACCAATAAAAAGTTGAAGCGTGCTGCTGATCATTTAACATGATTTCGAACAACTATTCTAATTAGAAAATCTGTACTAGTACCATCCCTATTTAATTATAAATCTCTCTTGATTGCACCTATTTATAATTCATTTTCTCATTTCATAAACTAACTTGCCATTTTATCCATTAATTCGTGGGATGAATAGTATGTGGAAATATTCCGGGGCGTGTTACCCAACAGTTTTACATTTGTGACAGATTGAGTCACCTATAATGCTTGTTTACATTGGTGAAAGTGCAGTACATGCTAACTGATTTAGTCTGGCAATTGTACTGTGATTCAAAATGGCCTGTGTATTGATTGATGCCAGGTTCATCATGGAGGAGCAGGTACTACAGCAGCTGGATTGAAAGCAGCGGTATGTATCTATGATATGACTAATTCCACGGAATACTTAGATGATGAAAATATGTTCCGGAGTTTCTTGTGGTTTCCTTTTCCAAATATCTGAGCCAGTTTTCTATGTTTGATAATTTCCAGTGCCCAACTACCATTGTTCCTTTCTTTGGAGATCAGCCATTTTGGGGTGATAGAGTACATGCCAAGGGTTTAGGGCCAACCCCTATCCCTGTGGGGCAGTTCACTCTCGATAAGCTTATTGATGCCATAAATTACATGAAGAATCCAGATGTATGCTCTCTGTACACGAGAATTCAAATTAAAATTGATATCTTATGCTTACAGAAAAAGTTCCTACGCCACATTGGTAAAAGCAAAACTTAATGGGTTAATGGGTTTGTAATAAAGAGTATAGAACTAAAACAGTTTGAGGAATCTTGATACATGGCAAGACTTGAGATTAGTGAATGGATATCTAGCAGAACTAAAATTATACAAGGAAGCTTGATTCATTACAAGATTCCAGAAGTGTTAAATGGATTTCTAGTTGCAGAATATTCGAACTAAAATGACATAGAAATTTGAAAAGAATTAAAGATTATCCTGTGGTAGAATATCGAACTAAAATGTGAACCATGTGGATGTGTTGGCCAGGTGAAACAAAGGGCAGTTGAGTTGGCGAAGGCAATGGAGCATGAAGATGGGGTATCTGGTGCTGTAAATGCATTCCATAGGCATTTACCGCGAGAGATGCCACAGAAATATGATCCTGTCACTTCAAAAACACTTATAGAACGTGTAACAGAGCTTCGAATCTTCTCATGCTTTGGTACACAACTAGCATAAGTCAAAGCCGTGTATGGTTGGCACTTTGCCATTCTTTATGCAATTATATGTGATTTATCTGATGGTGGCAAGCATTTGTTATGTCAGAGTGGGGATTTAATACTTGTGTCTCTGCCATTGGTGTTGATTAAATTTTCTCAAGAGTTTGTTGTGTATACGGAGTTTAAGAGATTGTTCTTCAATTTCTTTAATATGGTGCCAGATGCAGATAATATGGTGCTGTTTATGTAAGGAAAATGGATACAGTTCATTCGAACATATTTTTATTTAATATTTTTATTATAGCTTATGTATTAGAAAGCACTTTAACTCTTGATTAAGTAGCTAACTGCCAAAGAGACTTGTTAACAAGAAGTTAGAACAATCTAAATAAGTATCCTACTTACCAGGGTAATGAATGAAAACAAAATTCTATATTAGTTAGTCACCGGTGAGACTTATTATTAATGATAGCAAAATAAATAACTCTATCCTATTCACAAGGCAAATGAATGAAAACAAACTTGTTTGTTTAAAATTCACATATACTTGGTGCTCTTGATTAAATAGCTAGCAAACTAATAAGGCTTATTAATGAGAACAATCTAAATAAGTATCCTACTTACAAGGCTAATGAATGAAAACATACTTGTTTATTATTACTAATGAGACTTGTTAATGGAAGCAAACTAAATGACTATTCTACTGACAAGCCTAATGAATGGAAACAAACTTGATTACTAGTCAGTCCAACTAGAATTCTTCCCAACTTATGTATGAAAGATTCTGGTGTTGTATTCTAGTATACCACTAGTGAAGAGTGGCTATAGTAGAGGAGTATAAAACTCAACGTTTTTCCTTTTGCTGTGAACAATTAGCTCGAGCACATTGTTAGTGATTGTATGATGTCATTCATGTTTGTATTGACATTGAAGGAGGCCATCCATCCCATTATCTCTATGTTTGAATGCTTAACATCATTATTGCATTAGTGTTACTATCTTTCAGGTTTAGGAATTGCCAAATTGTGCCAATCTTGTAGTAATTCCAGAATGAAGATCTATTTTCTTAGGTACTAACCCAATTGTTCCCTAAATGAGGGTAAAATTTCACTTCTTGCACATGGTCACCATCTATAATGTGATGGAATGTGCCAACATAATGCTTTGAACGATTGGAAGTGTCTAGCGCTCTATTTCTTTTTCACGTTTCACTTTGCTTCCTCACTCGCATAATCATTCATTACATCAAATTTACAACCTCATGGAGAGGTCAATGTAAAAGCATTCAACATTAGATCAACTCCGAAGGCTAGTATTAAGTCATTGGTTGATCTCAATGTGCTTCATATAATAGAAGATGAAGTAATTTTGCATCCTTGAAATAATCACTATTTCATTCATTACCAAATGTAATATTAAATTGCGCTATCAAAGTTGGTTTCTTCAGGCATAACATTTTTAAATTGCATGGGGAAATATCCATTAGCAAATTCAATATTGTTATAGAATAGACTATTAAGCAAGTTCAAAAAGTGATTAGATATTAATCAAGATCACTAATCACATATCAAGATAATCTCTCAATAGAGCTCATAGGCTATGCTCTTCTATATATAATCCAAAATGATTGAGATACATAAGTTTATGACCCACAAAATGATGGGATGCATGCATACATTTACATAATGAAGTCTTGTTAACTAAAGCTTAAGACTAAATAGATATAGCATGACTCATTTCATGCATGAGTTCATAACACGCCCCCTCATCGCATCATCATTGTTTTAGCTAATTAGCTCTGATAATCTTCTGAGTCCAAGAGAAGGAATGTTCAACCAATGTTTTGATGTAGGTAAGCTTTTGGTAAAAATATCCGCCAAGTTCTTGCTTGATGTAATAGGTTGAATGTTGATATAATTATCATTGAGCTCATGAGTAAAGAAAAACTTGGGAGAAATATGTTTGATTCGATCACCTTTAATGAAGCCCTTCTTGAATTGAGTAATGCAAGCATTATTATCTTCATAGATAACTGTTGGTAATGAGGGGCCGATAAAACTGCAAGAACTTTCAATATGCTTGATTAAGCATTGTAACCATAGGCATTCTCGACTTGCTTCATGTAATGCCAATATCTCAACATGATTTGAAGATGTTGCGGTCAATGTTTGCTTTGTCGATCGCCAAGATATTGATGTACCACCAACAAGGAAAACATGTCTTGTTTGTGATCTACCAACATGAGGGTCAGATAAGAACCCAACGTTAGAATAACCAGTCAATTGACAGTGCATAGAATCGTCGGTAAAGAAAAGACCCATATCTTTAGTGCCTCATAAATATCGAAAAATCTACACAATTCCAGTCCAGTGTCTCCTGGTAGGATCGTGACTATATCGAGCCAGCAAATTGATAGCGAACGAAATGTTCGGACGCGTACAATTGGCCAAGTATATAAGTGCACCAACAACAACCATGTTGGCCAAGTACATATGTGCACCAACAACAACCATGTTGGCCAAGTACATAAGTGCACCAACATCAGCCATGTAAGGATACTGTGATCCCAATGCTGACTTGTTAGAAGATCTTGGCCGAAATGGGTCACGAGAAGGATCTAGAGATTACACTACCATAGGAGTTCTAATAGAATGAGCTTGATCCATAGAAAACTGTTTTAATATTTTATGGATATAAGAGCTCTGATGAAGAAGAATTCCATTAGATAGGTGGTCGATCTGAAGACCCAAGAAGAATGTAGTTAAACCGAGGTCTTTCATTTCAAATTGGTGGCCAAGCATAACAACAACATCTTCAATAGCATTGGATGTTCCAATAATATTGAGATCATCAACATAAATAGCGATGATGACAAATTCTTTGAGATAATGCTTGATAAATATGCAAGGACAAATATCATCATTCTTAAATCCATGAGAAAGAAGATATTGAGAAAGATGTTGATACCACATACGACTGGCTTGTTTAAGCCCATAAAGTGACTTACATAACTTGATCGATGAATTGCAAAATTTTCCACGCTGCATAGATTTGCAAAGTTCTTCAGGTATTGTCATGTATATATCTTTATCCAAATCACCATAAAGATAAGTTGTAACCACATCCATGAGACGCATATGAAGACTTCGTTGAACAGTAAAATGAATCAACAAACGAAAACTCGTTGCAACCATAACCGGAGAATATGTATCAATATAATCAATACCAAATTGTTGCGTGAAACCTTGAGCACCAAACCTTGCCTTATAACAAATAACTTCTCCTTTATCATTATGCTTCCGCACAAAAACCCAACGATAGCGAACAGGTGTATGATCAATAGGTGTCTCTTGAATTTTACCAAAAACTCCTCTTTTGAGAAGACTATTTAACTCAATCTAAATAGCTTCTTTCCACTTATCCCAAAAAGGAGATGCTTTTGCTTCTTGAATAGTTTGAGGAATCCGATTCGTTCACGAAAGTTGTTGTGACATAGAAAATGAAGATATCATTAACCTCTTGTCGTGTTATTAACTTCGAATTAGCATAATTAGAAATTGGAGATTCTTCACTAATTATCCTATTTGATACTATAGGAACTTCAACTTTAGCCTCGGTTGTTGGTTTTCGCTTTCGTAATTGTTTATCTTTTGCTCCAATAGGCCGTCCACGCTTCCTTTGAGATTCTACAACATGTGCCAGTGATTCACCAATCAAAATTCGAGCAAGCACGTTCATAGCAGGATTAATGTCAGAGACCTTCATATTGAAAGTGTCAACAAAAGCATCCGGAGCATTGTTGGCAATACTTTGTAGATGTAATATTCGTTGAATTTCTTTCTCCCCCTCTCTAGTATAAGGATCTAGTGGTATTGGTTTATCTTTGGGCTAATTGAATATTACAATTTGATCAATCTTTCATGATGTTTCTCTTTTCCATTTATCTTCCCCTAAAATCCGGAAAGTTGATTCATCAAATTGGCAATCGGCAAAGCGAGTTGTAAATAAATCACTAGTTGTAGGTTCGAGATAGCGGATGATTGAAGGAGAGTTGAAACCCACATAAATTCCGAGACGACGTTGAGGACCAAGTTTCCTATGGTAAGGTAGAGAAATAGGAATATAAACTGCACAACGAAATACTCGTAAATGAGAAACAGAGGGTGGAAAACCTGTGATGAGTTGATGGGGAGAGGAAACATGTTATGATGACAGCTGTAATCGGAGAAGTTGCGCGGCATGAAGTACTGCATGTCCCCATGTTGAACTAGGCAAATTCGATTTGAGAAGAATCGGCCACACAATTACTTTGATTTGTTTAATCAAAGATTCGGCCATACCATTTTGAGTGTGAACATGAGGACTTGAATCTTCAAAATTAATACCGATAGATTCACAATAGCGAATAAAGGTTGTTGACGTAAACTCGGTAGTGTTGTCCATCCGAATCGACTTAATTGGAAAATCTGGGAATTGAGCACGCAACTTGATGATAAGGATGAGGAGTCGAGGCAATGCCATGTTGCGAGTAGAAATAAGTGTGACATGAGAAAAACGCGATCAAGCATCTTTGACTCCCATGAAGTAATAAAATGGTCTAGAAGAAGGGTGTACTGGTCTATGGATATCACCAGGTATACGCTCCAAAAATTTTGGTGACTCATACGGTTCCTTGTGCAAGGAAGGACGAATCACCAACTTTCCTTGTGCGCATGGAACACAAAAAAAAGTTTTAACTTGATTCAAGTATTGTAACTTTAAAGGTTACAGATCTTGAACATTATTCATCATTCTCCTAGCAATCATTGTATGGCCATGATGACCTAGTCTATCATGCCAAAGATCCATTATGTCGGTATTGACCTTCGAGGAAATATTGGAGTAGTGGGCATATGAAGTCATGCGGATCTTCGAGGCTTTAAGATTGAAACAATACAATTGGTTTGATAAGACTTCTAACTCATCAATAACTTGGGTAGTATTTGACAGGACCTGGTGCTTGACAACTCGCATTGTCTCTCTCCCATCTTGTTCCCATGTCATGAGATGGTATCCATTGCGTCGCACATTTACAAATGCAAGAAGATTTCTTAGTGAGGTAGGTGCATAGATAGGATCATGTATTTCCAAGAAAACACCACTTGGAAGTTGGATAGTGGCGGGGCATCTTCCTTGTCCAATATAAGAACTAGCTATAGTCTTGATGTCGAAAGGGTCAGAATGATCTTTAATATGATGAAAGAATTGTTTATGACATAGGATAGTGTGTGTTGAGGCGCAATCAATAAGACAAAGAAAACAGCTTGTATGCAAATCAATCATATGGGCTTCAATCATGTTGGCTTCGGGCTCGAATTCCAAAGGTTGATCCATAAAACTATATTCCAAGGTTGAAATTGATGGTGAGATCGTTGATGTTTCTGCTACCATATTAGCCTCTGGTTTCCTATCTTGACCTTGCTTGCCATATTTCTGGTAGAGATCAATATGAAACTTAGAAGTTCAACAAGTATTTTCCTAGTGCCCTCGTAAACCACATCGAACACATAAATTCAATGAAGGCTTACCTTGACTTGATTTTGATTGATAATGCATTGGCTTGACTTGATTATTTGTGGGATATTGATTCCTTTGTTGATTTCTTCTTCCTCTTCCTCTTCCTCAACTCTGTGCATATGGATGTTGATGACGATGTTGTCGTTTAGAATAATTACTCTCGACATGCGTCAAATCCTTGAATTGTAGAGGAGCCGCAAGTTGACTAACTAGATGAAATTTGTCGTTTTGGAGGAGAACTTGGTGGCGTTGCTCAACGACAAGAAGTGTAGATAAAAGTTCAGCATATGTTTTAAAATCACGATTATGATATTGTTCGGAAAGATTAAAATTTGAGGGATGAAAAGTAGTTAACGTTTTGTTGATTAGATTCGTGCCTCTTGAACAAGGTTGTCATGACCACCAAATTTAAGTTTAGAAACGATACCAAACAATGAGGAATTATATTCAGCAATTGTCTTGAAATCTTGAAAATGAAGTTGATTCCATTCATGCAAAGTGTTGGGGCCAAGAACAGTTCGTTGATGATCAAAGCGGGTTTTGAGTTGCTTCCAAAGAGTTGATGGATTGTTGATGGAGAAGTATTGATTTTGAAGGCTTACATAAAGGTGATGAAGGATGAAGATGAAGGTTTCCACTCCCTTCTTCCTAGCATTTGAGTTCTCAACATCATTAAAATTATCACTTATCGTATGAAGGAGATCTTTCGCCGTGAGATGGCCTTCGACATGAACCATCCAAGTCATATAATTGAACCCATCCAACATAAGTGGTGGGAATAAACATTTCTCTATTTGTAGAGCTTGAGAAGCCATACTAATGGTAACAATAAGGTTTGTATAAGAGAAGAATTAATTGCTATGGTAGAGGCTAATCGTGCTAATAACGTGTTGTAGATTAGACTAATCACATATCAAGGTAATCTCTCGATAGAGCTCATAGGCTATGCTCTTCTATATATACTCCAAAATGATTGAGATACATAAGTTTATCACCCACAAGATGATGGGATGCATGCATACTATTTACATCATTAAGTCTTGTTAACTAAAGCTTAAAACTAAAATAGATATAGCACGACTCCTTTCATGCATGAGTTCATAAGAAATATATATATATATATATATCATGAAAAAATATCCTCCATTGGTATCAAAAAGTGGCCAAAGACATTATACAAAATAGGACCTAGTATTACATATGACCGTGATCAATCTTTGTAGGTAAAGATAAATAAGAAACACACCTAGCCAATCTTTAGACTCGGTAAAGAAATACATTGAAGCCATAACCATCTCCAAATCAACAAGATGAATAGTCCAACCTCTAGAAAAAACCAGCAAAGGAGTCTCAATATATGTGAAGGCTTAAGCGTTGAACCACATCAAGGTCATTGCCTTTTCTTATTTCCCCCCTTCAACATCCTCAATGCATCCTTTACATCACCTTGTAGTTCTTATTTCACCTAGTACACCTTCATGAAGCATTTGGTGAAATAACATGCAAACATCTATGATCGCCATACTGTTGAATACACTCTAATTCAATAGATATATTATAAATTTAGTGGTTAGATAATGACCTCATTGGAACTAGATGGATACCTATTGTTAACAAATTGATGATTGTCATGAGCTAAACATAATAAAAGTGAAAAGTTTTCAATGTAATTTATATTTCTAAACAATATTTGACACCAACAGGAAGGATGATATGCGTAAAACCTTATGTTTGTGCAAATGTAAATATAAGGTGAAAAGGTGTGATTGGTCGTGCTAATTTTTTACTCATGTTCGTGGGATGATATTTAGATCAATGTATGAAAGATACATTGTGTGACTTGGGTCAATCCTATGAATACCATAACGAATATAGGGTCGTATGGTTTACATAGAATGAGGGCACAAAGAGACTTGAACAACCGAGATATCGCATGATGATGCATTATGGTGTTCAAGAGGCCACTATAACCCTTGGGACTCAAACAAACATTGCAACTAGTCTTCTCAAATGACTACTAACCAAACTAAAAGTTCTTTAAACACTTTCTTGCATTTGTTAAGTAGTTCATCCCATTTTCTAAAACAAAGTTAGATTCTAAACAGTAGGCCATCTTTACTGTCATTAGATTCATCCCAATGCAAAAAACCATTATGTGTACCATCTCAATGTCAGTCCAAGTAAACGAATTACCAAGTTGAGATAGTAAATGAATTCCCTTTCTCTTGCTTTGTTTTCGATTATTTATATTTATATTTACCGTTAGTTTTGAAATTTTTACTAAGTTCTAGGTGTGAATTTATAGTTTTAAATTTATATTTAAGAAGGGATAAGGAATTTTTTGATTCCTTAATACTCTCAAGAGGAGCACAATGTGTAGACCAAACATGTGAACAAAATACACAATGTGTAGACCAAACATGTGATTGGAGCATCCAAAAGGATCTCATAACCAAGGCCAAACACATGAAGGGAGCTCCCAAAGACAACAGATGAAGAGAGTTCCCAAAGAGATCCCTTGAAGCCCAATGCATGAAGGCTTCACATGAAGCCCAACACACGAAGGCCGAAACACACCCACCCACTATATATATCTTTATAACACATACCTACCTAAAGATATTATGTAGAGAGGCGCCTTGGAGTGACCCACCCCTAACATAGAAAATGAGACAAACAAAGCACAACTTGACGAATGGTTAAGAGATCGAAACAAAAGATATGGAGGTAACATGATAGTATATGATGACATGGTCGTAGACCACATCACCTTAGGGCTTACTTGCTTAGATGTCCTTGAGGAACTGAAATATATAGAAAAATAAATCAAAATGTAGTTCACCCAACTAGCACATGTGATCAACTATAGATCAAGATGGAACCCAACAGATCAACTATTCTCCCTCAAGTAAGAAGTTAAGGAAATTATGCATGTCTACATTTGACATACCAAAAGCTTGCACAATCGGTGTGAGCACATTCCCTTAACAAAGTGATATTGGACAAGATTATTCGCCAAAGAGATAGGTCCTATTTGGTTGAATTCGGTACTAAACGTCCAAATGTGCCAACTAGTCCACTGAGCCATAGTGCTTTCTCACATGCATTTGAAACCCTATACTTGGGATTGGCTGAATTGGATGTTAGCTTGGCACCCTCACTTGGATGTTTGCAAAAAAGTGCTCATTGATTATTCATTAGTGGAACTAGGTCCCAATTTTTGTTTTCTCAAATGGAGTTTGTCTCTGACTCTATAGTTAGTTCCTAGCTAGCTTAGTTTGTTGTTATTGCAACTTCTTTATATGTTGAGGATTCACCGACATTTGTGTACAAAATGTTTAGTGAATACCTTCTATGTGGATGAGGCCATCTCAAATATTGGCATGGTAGAACCAGACTCATCAAATCGCCATGGATGATCTCTTTTGTAATGGCGAGGCTGTCACTTGTTGTCAATACAATCTATAGCATACCATCACTGGCTAGTTGGGTAGCTAATCAAGTGTGTTGGGCAGGGCCATCGAGAGAAAGTCACATGTCAAAGTTCGATAAGTTGTTCAACTACATTGTGAATTTTTGACTCATTAAAGACAATGTCCTAAGTTCGAACAATTTGTCTTGTCTCGGAATCCCTTAGTCAATAAGAAATGTTGCCATCGGAATCATAGATAAGAAAGATGTGTTGGAAGCAATGTCGTCAATGCGGAAGATCTAGAAGCATTCGATTGCTGTTCAGTACCTGCGTATGACAGAATGTAGGTCGTTGCACAGAGAGAGAGAGAGAGAGAGAGACACAAAAGACTTTCTCTTACACAAAGCAACAATACAACAGCCAACCTCACAAAGAGGTTACAAGGTCACTATATATAGTGACCGACTTAGGGCAACTACCCTTTATGCTAATTACAAGAATGGCCAAATACGAGATAGTGTGAATACGTCCATTATATACATGCATTCGACACTCCCCCGTAATGGGCGTATACATGGGTTATCTAAGATTACAGGTATAGACTTATGTTCTCGGACATATCAGCTTTGTTCGAGTCGGCAGGATCCGAAGACAGAAGACCGAAACTGGTCGGGTCGGAACAGTTGAAGCCGATCATTAAGGAACTGATGTCGGTTGTCGGGAACCATCCTGCTCTGTGTCCGGCTCTAACCGGACTGGTTTGTCGTTACGCCCATCTGATGCCGAAGAGACCGAAAACGGTCTGCCGAGAGACATTTGGTCATTCCATCTGCGACATTATCGGTTGTGGATATTTTCTCTAGACCGATTTTCCCTGAAATGACGCAGTCCCGAACGAAGTGATATCGAACGTCGATATGTTTGGAGGCGTTGTGGTGAACCGGATTTTTCGACAAGGCAACAGCACCTTGACTGTCGCTGTAGACAACTGGAGCCGAGTCATGTTCGACTTGTCGAAACGTGTGCGCCAGCCGACCGAGCCACAAAGCTTCTTTTGATGCGTCGGACGCGGCTACATATTCTGCTTCGGTCGTTGAGGTCGCTGTGCACTCCTGAAGTTTCGACTTCCACGAGATTGCTCCATTGCCGAATTTGAAGCAGTATCCGGTTGTTGATTTCCGACTGTCTATACAGCCGGCGAAGTCCGAGTCGGTGTAACCGACTACGCCTGAGGTTCGGTTCGGACCGAAAAGAATGCCATGGTCTTTTGTGCCAACCAGATATCTGAACACATGCTTGACTGCGTTCCAATGCGATCGGCCAGGGTTGTGCATAAATCTGCTAACGACTCCTACGGCGTGAGAAATATCAGGCCGTGTCGCGACCATCAGGTACATAAGGGAGCCGACTGCCGGTGCATACGGTACCGACTTCATATCTTCCCCCTCCGGGCCGGATGTCGGGCAGTCTCGCTGAGAGAGCCGAAGATTCATTGGGAGCGGGGTTGAAGCAGATTTGGCTGATTGCATGTTGAAGCGTTCCAAGACACGTCCGATATAGTCGGTCTGAGACAAAAAAAGATGTCGTTTATCGCGATGCCGACTGATCTTCATGCCAAGGATGTGTCGTGCCGGACCGAGGTCCTTCATGGCAAACTTCAACCGCAGTTGCCGAACGAGATCGGCAAGTTCGCCCGCGTGGCGTCCAGAAATTAGCATGTCGTCCACGTAAATGATGAGGAAGATGGGTGAACCATCTTGAGCTGTGTTGGTGAAGAGACAATGGTCCTCATCGCTTTTGGAGAAGCCGATCGATTGGATGAAGTCGTCGAACTTCTTGTACCATTGTCGCGGTGCCTGTTTGAGGCCGTATAGACTCTTCCTGAGTCGGCAGACTAGATGTTCTTGGCCGGTGGCCACGAAGCCTTTGGGCTGCTCCATATAAATTTCCTCCTCGAGATCACCATGGAGGAAGGCTGTTTTGACATCTAGCTGAATCAGCTCCAAGTTATCGGCTGCCACTACGCCGAGTAGGAAACGAAGGGTTGTCATTTTCACCACTGGTGAAAAAATCTCGTCGAAGTCGACGCCATATTCTTGTCGGAAGCCCTTCGCAACTAATCTGGCCTTGTACTTTGGGGTGGTCGAATCTGACGTCTCTTTTAGTCGATAAACCCACTTGCAAGGAAGAGCACGTCGGTTCCTAGGTAATTCGACCAGATCCCAAGTCTTGTTTGCCCGAATGGAGTGCATTTCCGACTCCATCGCCAGATGCCAGGTGGCTGAATCGACAGATGTCGATGCCTCTTCGTAAGACGTCGGTTCGCCGGCGTCGGTGAAGAAAATTCCAGGAGAATACCTCTCCGGAGGTTGCGACAGTCTCTCGGATCGTCGAGGCATGATTGGACTGGTCGCATCGGGTATCGTGGTCGGATGGTCCGAAAGCGGATTGTTCTGCTGTGCCGAGTCGGGGTTGTCCGAGTCGGTAGTGTAAGGTTCAGCTACCCGTGAAGCTGACCGTGTGTTGAGAGCAGGGCCTTCTTGAAGGGTCGGCACATCGGAAAATGTTACCCTTCGGACTTCGATTGGTTTTTCGATTGATGGATTCATAGCCGACTCGTTGAACACAACGTCCGAACTTCGAACGATTTGTCTGCGTTCGGGGTCCCAGAGTCGGTATCCCATTTCGCCGTCGGATCCATATCCAAGGAAAATGCATTTCCTGGACCGAGGTGCAAGTTTTCGGCGATCATCTTTCGGAATAAGGGCGTACGCCTCGCATCCGAAGATCCTCAGCTTGTCGTAATTCGGCTTACTGCCGATCCATAGTTCTTGAGGAATTTGAAGTCCTAGAGGTCTACTTGGCGACATATTGATTATGTGTGCTGCCGTGAGTAGAGCCTCTGCCCAGAAGCCATCCGATAGTCCGGAGTGTTGGAGCATGGAAACTATCCGTTCTTGGATTGTCCGATTCATGCGTTCGGCAATCCCGTTTTGCTCCGGACTGTGTGGTGCCGTAAATTCACGTCGAATGCCGCGTTGTCGGCAGAATTTGACGAATTCTTCGGATTTGAACTCTCCCCCATTGTCTGTCCGAAAGCATTTCAGCTTTCGGTCGGTTTGATTTTCCACCATAGCGAGCCAATCTGAAAAGATCGAGAAGACACGATCTTTGGTGCGAATTGGATACGCCCACACCTTTCGAGTCGAGTCGTCAATGAAAGTGACGAAGTAAGATGCACCGCCTAGAGATTGATGCGGCATTGGGCCGCAGACGTCCGAGTGGACCAAGTCGAGAGGTCTCGTTTCTCTTGGTGCTGATGTCGGGTGTGATGCGGCGGCTTGTTTGCCATACTGGCAATGCTCGCAGAATTGATGGTCGGAGAAGGAGAGTTTGGGGATGTATCCGGCTCTAGATAGATGCGTGATGCCGGCCTTGCTGAGGTGTCCCAATCGTCGGTGCCATAGTGATGACACAGGAATATCCACCAAAAACAGGTTACCCTCTCTGAGCGTAACATGTAACGGATACAGTGAGTGTATCTTGGGTCCTCTAGCAAGCAGGAGGTTCCCCCTGTGGAGTGTCCACCCTCCCGAAGAAAAACCGGCACGAATGCCGTCTTCATCTAGTTGTCCGACTGAGATCAATGGCCTTGAGAGCTCGGGTACATGTCGGACATTGTGGAGTACAAGTGTAGAGCCACCTGCAAGGTTGAGCTCTACTGTGCCGATTCCGATGATGTCACAGTGTTGCGAGTTACCGACCCGAACTGAGTCGGAGTGACGGATCGTGTATTGCCGAAATTGGGATCGATGAGGAGTCACGTGAAATGACGCGCCCGAATCTAAGAGCCATGTGCTCGATTCTTCAGTCGTGAGTAGAACTTCTGATCCGACTGGATTTTCGATTGATAGTATATTCGGGTCGTCCGGTAGTACATCAGCTGAGAAGCTGACGTAATTGATCTCCTCATGCCGGCCACTCTTCTTGTTGTTCTTGTTCTTGAGTGCGCGGCAGTCGGCTTTGATGTGTCCGGGTTTCTTGCAATAGTTGCAGATTCGGTTGTCCCGTGACTGGCTCCGTCTTCGCTGATTGTTCGGCGGTCGTGAGGAATCTCTTCCTCGTATGTTCGATCGGTCTGTCGAACCTTGTACTACGTAAGCGTCGTCTGTTGAGTCTTTGGCGAAAGACTTTCTCCGAGCTGCTTCGGTCAGGATTGCGCTCGTGACTTCGGAGTATTTAACAGCCGTGGTTGACGCGTTGCACACGGTTGTGACGAAAGTTTCCCATGATGGGGGAAGGCTGCTCATGAGTATCATTGCTCTGAGTTCATCCTCGATTGCCGTCCCCTGTGACGAGATTTGGGAGCTTATGCTTTCGTACTCATTGAGGTGTGCTTGGACCGAGTCGGATTCTTTCATCCGCAAGTTGTAGAGGCGCCGGATCAGAAACATCTTCGTTGCGGCGACCTTCTTTTCGTAAGTGTCCGACAGTGTTTTCCACAGTTCGAATGCTGTCGTACACGATTGCACCGTGAAGTATACCGATTCCGATAGGTGCATCCGAATCGTGGCGCGGACGATTCTGTCCAGCTTCTGCCACTCAATTGGTTTGTATCCTTCTGGAGGTTCTTCATGTTCGATGGGGTCGATTTGCCCCTTGACTATGAGATAGTCCTGCATTTGTTCCTTCCAGAAGTTGAAGTTCGATCCATCGAACTTTCGTAGACTCATTTCTGACGAGCCTGATGTTGATGCCATCAAATTCGGTTTCGGTTGACGAAGCTCGGTTCAGAGTTGACTGCGAACCTTGTTGGAGTGCAGCCGGTTGGCTCACCCGATATCGTTCTAGTCGGATTTGAACCCGAGTCGGTTCGGCTTCGGAACTTGCTCGAATTGACTTCGGTAGCTTGAGGGACAGAACCGACTGGTCTTCCCGAATGTTGCCGAGTCGGAGCCTGGTTCGTTTCGGATATATATGCCGAATACCGATTATTAAAACCGATTATCTGAACCGATTTTGCTTCGGTTGACTGCAGCGACGAGAGAGACGGATCCGACTGATCCTCCCGAATGTCGATCAGCCAGATGAAGCACGAATTTGGGTTGTTGTCAAAGTTGCACAAGGGGATTTCACCTCGAGCGGTTACGATCACAAGGGACAGAGTACGACCTGCTGGCTTACTCCAAGCAAGAGGATCTAACGCAATGAGATGCAAACCTGGTTTTTTTTTTTCTTCTTCTCTCTTCTTCGAATGACGCAGGAAACCGAATGCAGAGACGACGGCCGACAGCGGATTGAAGGACCGACTACTGTGCAGGCTCTGATACCAGATGTTGGAAGCAATGTCGTCAATGCGGAAGATCTAGAAGCATTCGATTGCTGTTCAGTACCTGCGTATGACAGAATGTAGGTCGTTGCACAGAGAGAGAGAGAGAGAGAGAGACACAAAAGACTTTCTCTTACACAAAGCAACAATACAACAGCCAACCTCACAAAGAGGTTACAAGGTCACTATATATAGTGACCGACTTAGGGCAACTACCCTTTATGCTAATTACAAGAATGGCCAAATACGAGATAGTGTGAATACGTCCATTATATACATGCATTCGACAAGATGCTCTTGCCTGAGCAAGACTCCAACTTTCTTCTCTCTGTTGGGATTTCGGTCCCTCCGGATGGGATGTCCGGAGATGAATGACGGCAAGCCCGGAGGCTGTTACGGAACCGTATGATGAAGAGTACCCGGCATGAAGCCGGATGAAGAGTACCCGGTTACGGAGCCGGATGCTGAAGACCCCGGTTACGGAGCCGGATGACGTATGTACCCGGAGAGAGATCCGGATGCGGGGACATATCTGTGAATATGTTTGCCAAGGGCCCTTGAGGCTATATTTGTAAATAGCCCGAAAGTCATATGTGTATAAATATGACTTAGGGCAAACAGTTTTGGTTGTTGTTGCTCATTTTCTGTTTTCCACTAAGAGGGAGCGAAGTGAGAGCAGCCGAGAGAGAGTGAGAGAACGAAGAGGAAGGAAGAGGTCGACGCCTCTGTGTAATACCGCCGCCTGTGGCGAGGACAGCGAGCTCAAGGTCGTCGCCTTGCAGCTCGCCATTGTACATTCCCGCGCATAGTGATAGTTGGAGTCTTGCACTCCCGTGGTTTTTCCCATTTAGGGTTTTCCACGTAAAACATCCAGTGTACCCTTCTCTCTATTGTTTTTCGTGCATTCTTGTACTTCCCGTTTTCTGTGAATCGATCCTGTTCCTCGGTGGTGGCCGAGCACGGAATTACGACAAAGTGGTATCAGAGCGACGGTAACACAGAAAATGGAAGGCGGCAGCAGCGGGCAGCCGGGGATGATGGTGCTGAATGCGTAGAACTACGCCGACTGGAAGATAAAGATGGAGGATCTGCTCATTGTTCGGGACCTGTATGAACCGATCGACAGGTCGGAAATACCCAAGGGGGTACTTGAGACGGAGTGGAGGCTTCTGAACCGGAAAGCCGTTGCAACCATTCGGCAATACGTCGACGTGAGCGTTCTACAACACGTGGCGAACGACACCAACGCATATGAGATGTGGCGGAAGCTGTCGGGCCTCTACGAGAGGAAGAATGCGTTGAACCGGACCTCCCTGATGAGAAAGATAGTGAACCTCAAGTACCGGGACGGCGAGAGTATGGTGGAACACGTAAGCACGTTCATGGGATTCGTGAACCAACTTGCGGCGATCAAGTTCCCGTTGGAGGATGCAATGCAAGCCATCATCATGATGTGTACATTGCCGGACAGCTGGGAGAACTTGGTGGTGACTCTCAGCACCTCCTGCACCGAAGATAACTTGTCCCTACAAACGGTAAAGACAAGTATCTTGAACGAAGAAGCGCGTCGGAGAGATAAAGAACCGGCCTCCGACTCGAAGGCGTTGCTTACCAAATCAGAACGGGGAAGACAATGGAACCGGAGTCCGCAAAGACGGGAGAAGTCGGGGACCCGGTCGCAGTCAAGAGGAAGACCCACATGCTTCCACTGTGGGAAACCGGGGCACTTCCGGAAGAATTGTCGGCATTACCGAAAAGACAACGGAGCCGACGACACCGATTCGAAGAAGTCACCGGAGAGAAACGGTGCATACCGGGGAGCCACGGACCGGAGAGGTCCGGATCGGCGAGGGCAGGACCGGAAAGGAACGACGGCACTCGCGGCAAGTGAGGAAGAAATCATGCTCATTACCGAAGAGAGGGAGCTGAACCTTGCCGGTGTAGAGACGACCTGGGTGGTTGATTCCGGAGCGTCGTTCCACCTGACCCCGGAGAAGAAATACTTCTCATCCTACACAGCCGGTGAGCACGGCTGTGTCCGGATGGGAAATGAAGGCACATGCCGGATTGCCGGCATAGGAGACGTGTGGCTGATGACATCAACCGGATGCAAGATGCTGCTGAAGGATGTGCGACACGTTCCGGAGGTCCGATTGAACCTGATCTCGGCCGGGAGGCTAGATGATGAAGGCTACACGGGTAGCATCCGGAACGGTGTCATGAAGTTCAGCAAGGGGAGCCTGATAGTAGCTCGGGCCCGGAAGGTCAACACCCTGTACCTGATGAATTCCCGGCTATGTCCGGAGGAGCTGAACGTGGCAGCCGACACTGCCGGTGAGCTGTGGCACAAGAGACTGTGCCACATGAGCGAGAAGGGGATGAAGAGGCTTGCAGAAGACAACCTCATTCCAGTGAAGCATGTGCATCTGGAGAAGTGCACCGATTGCCTGGCCGGTAAGCAGAACCGAACCTCCTTCCACTCAAGGCCACCGACGAGACGTAGCGCACCATTGGAGTTGGTGCACACTGATGTGTGTCAGGTAGAAACGAAGTCACATGGCGGAGCCCAGTACTTCGTGACTTTCATTGATGATCACAGCCGGAAGCTGTGGACGGCGCCGTTGAAGACAAAGGACCAAGTGTTGTCCGTCTTCAAAGAACTCCACGCGAGAGTGGAAAGAGAATCCGGCAAGAAGCTGAAAGCGATACGAGCGGATAACGGAGGGGAATACCGGGGGCAGTTCCAGGAGTACTGTCGCTCGAAGGGAATCAGGCTCGAGTTTACTGTGCCGAAGACGCCGGAACTAAACGGGCTGGCCGAGAGGATGAACCGGACCATAATGGAGAGGGTCCGGAGTATGCTGGCGCATGCGAAATTACCCAAGGGGTTTTGGGCTGAGGCAATGTCGACGGCGACATACGTGATAAACAGATCACCCTCAGTACCTTTGGACGGAGACACGCCGCAGAAAGTGTGGACCGGTAAGGAAGTGTCCTACCGGCATCTGAAGGTGTTCGGGTGTCTCGCATACGTGCATGTGGCAAAGGACCGGAGAGGAAAGCTAGATCCAAAGACCCGGCCATGCATATTCCTCGGTTACGGCGACGACGAGTTCGGCTACCGAGTATGGGACCCGGTCGACAAGAAGATATTCAGGAGTCGAGACATCATCTTCATGGAGGACAAGACACTCGCCGACTGGGAGTCGGAGAAGAAGATGAAGAGCTCCAAGTCGACCGGTGAGGATCAACTCTACGAGGAGCAGTCCCGACCGACAAGGGACCGATTAACACTCGAGGATCCGGCCGAAGACTATGAAGAAACAGAACCGGCCGAAGAAGATGAAAATGATACCGGAACCGGCCCCAATCCCGAAATGGATTCGGATGAAGAAGAATCGGAAGAACCGGTTACCGAAGCTCCGGAACGGAGATATCCTCTAAGAGAGAGAAGGGCCCCCCGGAGATTTCCGGAACCAGAGCACGTGCTGCTAACCGACGAAGGGGAGCCGGAGAGCTTTGAAGAAGCAAAGCATGACACCCAGAGCCGCAGGTGGTTGAGTGCCATGCAGGACGAGATGGATTCCCTGCATGAGAACCACACATATGAACTTGTGGAGTTGCCGAAAGGAAAGCGGGCACTTCGAAACAAGTGGGTGTTCAAGCTGAAACCGGGAGATGCCGGAAACCCCCCGAGATACAAAGCCAGGATCGTGGTGAAGGGGTTTCAGCAGAAGAAGGGCGTCGACTTCGACGAGATATTCGCCCCGGTAGTGAAGATGACCTCCATCCGAACGGTGCTGAGCATAGCGGCAAGCATGGACCTCGAGGTAGAACAGATGGACGTGAAGACGGCATTCCTTCACGGTGACCTCGAAGAAGAGATCTACATGCAGCAACCGGAAGGATTCGAGAAGAAAGGGAAGGAGCACCTGGTATGCCGGTTGAAGAAGAGCCTTTACGGACTGAAGCAAGCTCCCCGGCAATGGTACCGGAAGTTCGACTCCTTCATGACCGACGAAGGGTACCACAAAACGCAGTCTGATCACTGCGTGTTTGTGAAGAAGTTCGAAGGAGGAGATCTCTAATACTCCTCCTGTACGTGGACGACATGTTGATCGTCGGACGGGACCAGGTCAAGATACGGACGCTGAAGAAAGCGCTTCACCGAACCTTCTCAATGAAGGACCTGGGTCCGGCGAGGCAAATACTAGGGATGCACATCATCCGGGACCGGAAGAAGAAGCAGTTGTGGCTGTCACAGGAGAAGTACGTGACAAAGGTGCTTCACCGGTTCAACATGTCGGAAGCAAGACCGGTCGGGTCCACCCTCCCGGGAAACTGCAAGTTGTCCAGCAAGCAAAGCCCCAAGACAAAGGCTGAGAAGGAGGACATGATGAAAGTACCATATGCCTCTACCGTCGGAAGCTTGATGTACGCAATGGTGTGTACAAGACCGGACATAGGATATGCAGTTGGAGTGGTGAGCCGGTACATGAGCAATCCCGGCAAAGAGCACTGGAACGCAGTCAAGTGGATACTCCGATACCTGAAGGGCACGGCAAACGTGTGCCTCCGATTCGGCTCCGGTAAGCCCGAACTCGACGGCTTTACCGATTCGGATATGTCGGCTGATGCAGATACCAGCCGGTCCACATCAGGGTATGTGATGACGTATGCAGGGGGAGCTGTTTCGTGGCAGTCGAGGCTGCAGAAGACGGTTGCGTTGTCAACTACGGAGGCGGAGTACATGGCGGCTGTTGAAGCCGGCAAGGAAATAATATGGATGAAGGACTTCATTAGAGAGCTCAGTATCCGGCAGGAGGAGTACCGACTCTACTGCGACAGTCAGAGTGCCATCCACCTTGCGAAGAATGCGGCCTATCACTCCCGGACGAAGCACATCCAGCGTAGATACCATTGGATCCGGGAAAGAATAGAAGACAAGGAGTTCGTGCTGACGAAGATCCACACGGACGAGTACGGGTCGGATATGCTGACCAAGGTGCTCACACCCGACAAGCTGGAAGCATGCCGGAAGAGGATCGGGTTGGAGAGACATCCCATGCCGAAGTGAAGGGGGAGTTTGTTGGGATTTCGGTCCCTCCGGATGGGATGTCCGGAGATGAATGACGGCAAGCCCGGAGGTTGTTACGGAACCGTATGATGAAGAGTACCCGGCATGAAGCCGGATGAAGAGTACCCGGTTACGGAGCCGGATGCTGAAGACCCCGGTTACGGAGCCGGATGACGTATGTACCCGGAGAGAGATCCGGATGCGGGGACATATCTGTGAATATGTTTGCCAAGGGCCCTTGAGGCTATATTTGTAAATAGCCCGAAAGTCATATGTGTATAAATATGACTTAGGGCAAACAGTTTTGGTTGTTGTTGCTCATTTTTTGTTTTCCACTAAGAGGGAGCGAAGTGAGAGCAGCCGAGAGAGAGTGAGAGAACGAAGAGGAAGGAAGAGGTCGACGCCTCTGTGTAATACCGCCGCCTGTGGCGAGGACAACGAGCTCAAGGTCGTCGCCTTGCAGCTCGCCATTGTACATTCCCGCGCATAGTGATAGTTGGAGTCTTGCACTCCCGTGGTTTTTCCCATTTAGGGTTTTCCACGTAAAACATCCAGTGTACCCTTCTCTCTATTGTTTTTCGTGCATTCTTGTACTTCCCGTTTTCTGTGAATCGATCCTGTTCCTCGGTGGTGGCCGAGCACGGAATTACGACACTCTCATCCTTGGGCATGAGGGCAAACAATTCACATACGAAGACCCACAAGTTGTTGTGGTCATGACATTTTATAGTCTAGAGCTCTTGTGGAATCTTGACCTTGAGAGATCTACTTGGCGACATGTTGATTATGTGCACTGTAGTGAGTAGAGCCTCAATGCAAAAGCCCTCACAGAGACAAAAGCACTTTATCATAGCAACAATTCTTTCTTGAATTTTTCGGTTCATGTATTCAACAATGCTATTCTGCTCCAAGGTATGATGTTTCGTGAATTCACGTTAGCTACCTATTTGTTTGCAAACCACTATGAAATCACCTTATTTATTGTCTCACCCACTATTGAATCACGAACATTAATGAACACTACAATGAACAAAACCAAATTGTTGTCCTAGGAGTACATTTTTAAAGCGATGGTACTAGTTTAACGTAACCTTTAATGGGACTACTATGTCTCCTATAATAGGTAGGGGGACTAGACTTCTCTCTCATGGATGGTCATTCCATGATCACAAACTTCAAGGCCACGCTTAATGTCTTACATTCTAGACATAAATGAAGAGTGTAATTGCATCCGGATTAAATGTAATATCACAACCAAAATGTTATATATTTGACAAAAAACTTCGGCTAAACATATTGATGTTAGGATGCACTTCTTCAAAGATATACACAAACACAAGGTTTTATTATGGTTGAGAAAATCAACATAAAAGTAATTCAATAGACATGATGACCAAACCAAATCCAATAGCCAAATCTAGGCATTACCTAAACTTGAGTGGCATATCAAGTTGATAAAACTTCAAGAGGGAGAGCAATAGAAAAACTATGATAGATTGGCATGTTTGGTCAAGAGATTGAGCTTTGGGCCCAATACTCAAAGAATAGCTAAATTCTTGTATGTGGTTATTTATAGATTTAAGGGAAATTAAAGGGGCAAAATAGTGACAATGTGAAATGTCACTTCCACTAGCTATAAATAGCCTTAACTCCCATCCATTTATAGAAAACCAACATTCCATGAATTACATACTCTCTTTTTCTCTCTTTAGTTTCTACTACAAAAAATCTCTTCAATGAGAGCGTGAGGGTAAGGGATATAAGAGAGGACTTTCGCTCTAAAGGTTTATATTGGGCATAAGTGATCTTAGGGAGTATATCATTACATTTGAGTTGTGAGTATGAATTGTAACTTTTCTTTGGCAAAAAAAATCTTATTATTCTTCTAGAAGTAGCCCCATTAGTGAACCATGTTCAATCCATGTATCCCTATTTTGTCAGCATCTTTTATCATCAATGATCATTATGCACATATGTGTTTCTTCACACTTGTAAATACAATATATAATAATTGTTTGTGCTTTTTGCATACATGTTGAGTTAGATACTTAATCACAGTTTAATCTTGGGTTAAGTTTGCTTCCACTAATATAGAGAAACAACTAGTGAGTGAACATGTATAGTATCATGTATGGATTAAATAATGACTATCATTTGCATTTGCCAGTGAATTGGTTTTTAAATTATCATGTTATGGATTAAATAGTGACTATCATTTGCATTTGCTTGTGAATTGGTTTTTAAAGTTTTGTTTGGAAGGCATCAAAGATAGTGAAGCAATAAACTCTTACAACACAACATTTTAAGATGTATGTCATGTTCAATCTCAAAGGCCATTTCGGCCTTTGAAAATACCTTGTTATATATCTTTCTTTCGACTAATTTGTTTTTTCTAATTCATTTGAAAATAATATCTCAAAGTAGTGAATAACTTTTTGCTTCTAGGTGTCTCTAGAGAAACTTTACTGACCTTTTTAAGTTTCTCTTTAACAGTATTTTTGTCCAAAAATTGCATGTCAATATTTTTGCATATACATGTTTTGGATAGCTATTTTATTTGAATGTTAGTATGCTATAACAATGTTGAAGATATGAGAAACTAGGGCATATAACACTCGAAGACAATTTTTCCTGTCTAAAATGATATGGTCTATCAATGCTCATCTAGAGGACATGTCTATTTCATCCTTGATTAAAATATATTAGGAAGAAAAGCATTTTCTTTTTCCTTTTTTCTATCACAATACACATTCTATGAAAAACGGGTGAAATGCAATATGTGTTGGGCGTTGAACTACTTTAAACAAGTGACACTTTGCATTGTTAAAGACATGAATTTCTCATGGTGTGTCCTTTCTCTTTTCCACATAAATCACAAACCTATATAAGGTTTGGTGGTCATAGAGGGTTTTATCTTTGTTGGGAGCATTTCGATCGATTTCGATATCACCATGAATGCTCTTCGGTTTAAAATGGCCTCCCTAATTTACACATTTGTAACTATCTCTTTCTTATGTGGAAGCTTAATGCTTCTATTGAATGTGGTTGTAGCACGTCCTGAGAAAGGAGCTCTTAACACGTACATGAGATGGTGGCCCACAAGTCATCAAGAGTCCAAAGGTACCTTTTTGAATTGTAGTGTGTGTGTGTGTGTGTGTGTGTGTGTGTGCGTGTTTATGTGTATATGTATGATTAACTATCATGGAAGATTGAATAAGGTCAATGTGTCAAAGTTGAGCCCAAGGTGAGGATTTCAATGTTGTGACTTTTGATGCTAACTATTCAACATAGAGTGAGAAAGAGATAGAATCAATTGACCCATACTTGAGAGATTGTATAGAGTGTAGCAAAGATGTGTGGAAGTAAGGATGTGAACCCATGACTTTGTGTTAATAGCATAATATGCTAAAACTAGACTAGGCCAAGCTTCATGGGCACAAGTTTATACAATGGAAAAGGAGAGTCCATGATGATAATGATACATACATACATACACACACACACACACACACACACATATTATATTTTAATAATTTGCATTGCCCAAGGTAGACTTTCTCATATTCTTCTAATAAAAGAATACTTATGGAACCAATGTGGGTGCGTGGATTGGATTATAGGTGAATTGCAATTGAGATTGCGCATTGTGAGACGAAGGTGTATGGAGTTGAAAATGTTGGAAATCAAGTTCTAATATGGAGTGAGGATGATATGATGACTTGATCAGCTATTTCATCTAGGCAATTGAATGAAAAGTTCACATACTATTAATAATATTATAATAAACCATCATAAAATCGAAAGTTTTATTTAATGCTTATAAGACTGTTACAACTTGGCTTCTCGTTAGATAGAAAAAAATGGTATTCTATGGTTGATCCAATATGTTCTGGCTACTAGTGAATTTCTATTGAGAACCATTTTGCCCTATTTTGATTCGATTAATGTTTAATTTTCTTCACCATGTAAGTTTTAATTTCACAGATGAATGTTAGACGACATAGAATGTTTGATGCATTAGTATTAAGACCATGGCTTCCTCATATTAGTTTTCTATAGTTTACAATGTTGTACATGGGATGTAAATATGCATGTATAGCTGGAGCACAAGTGGGTTAACATTATCGTGTTACCCAAATATCGTTGTTATAAAAGAGTTCGTTGGGATAAGTAGAGAGGGGGTAAAATGGGGCTAATTTCAGTTTTGTTGGAGATAGGGGCCGCATAAGTTTTTGTTGTTTTCTTACTAGTTCTGGAGTTGTTCCTCCGGGTTGTATATTTTAATCCCACAATGGATTCAAGTTGAACTCTTTTGTATTATGTTTGCTAACTAATACGAAGTAGTGTTTTTTTTTGAAAAAAAAAAAACCAAATTGCTTGTACTTTGCATGCTTCTTAGATGTTTTTTGCACAATTCCTTAAATAAAAAAAAGATGAATTCTTAAACTCAATTTTAAGGCTAGAGGAACAAGGTTTGTTGCAACCAACACGAAGTTTTTGTAAATATGCCCTTTTTTTAATCATTACTTGACATATGTTTTGCATATAGATGAGACGCGAAAGGTATCGTCAATGGTTACAAGCATGAAACCTCAAGATAGTGCATTTGGAGTCAACAACGAGATGGATAGCTCAAATGGTGACGTACTTAACAAGATTGATGAAGATGCATGGTGGCATGACCTTGCTAATAGCTACCCTCCGCCTTTCTTGGGCCCGGCAATTGCAGTTGACCCTTTATATGTCGGTAGTGAACTTGAAGACACAAGCACAAAGATGTCTAACAATCGTGATGAAGCTCCTATTAGAGACACTAGGGTAAAACATGAGTCTCATGATATACACCCTTAAAATATAGTGGTAATAATAATAGTTATAATAATGATGTGTCTACTAATTTAGCCATAAAACATCATAGAGAAATATAATATTAAGTTAAGTCTTAGACATCAATGGGTTTTACAAGTAGGCTCTACTACATTTAAGACTAGGTTCTCTTTGTTGGAACTTTCTTCTTCCATTTTGATAATCGAGGCTTTCTCACACACTCCTTATAACAAATCCATCAATCAAAGTTGGTTAATGTTTTGTTGCTTGAAATTTAATGGTGTCCAAGTAATTTAATGTAACCTTTTAGTAAATGTTGCTTCATTTTTTGTTATCAATAAGTATATTTCTATTAAATTAGAATGAACTTCCAAATGAAACGCTCTTATGTTTCTACCTTTGCTGATTATCTAAAATGTCTAAAGAGAAATTAAGAAGTATTTTGGTATTGCTTACCCTTTACAAACACTACCGTTGTTTTATCTCATGTTTTTAGGTTGCATATATCATGTTTTTTTTTTTCTAAACAAGATATCCTTCCATTAGTTTTAAGAAGCATGTCTGCTAAAAAATACAACCAATAGCTCAGCACTTCCAGCAACACCTTTGTTACAAAAGACTTCAAAAGCTTCCTTTGGAGCCTTGTGAAAGAGGGAATGGTGTACAAAGCATTACTCACATATTGCAGATATTTATCATGCAATTCAAACACATTCCATGCAAATGCCTGGTCTAATCCAGTTACAACCTTCTTCTCAGCCTTTGTATAAGATAATTCCAAAGGTCTTGGCAAATAGATTATGGAAGTATTTGTCAAAGTTTATACGTCCCGCCCAATATGGTGTTGTTCCAGTTAGGAATATATTGCATGTAATGTGTTGGACGTTCAATTACCATGGATTATGCAAGACACACTCATCAAGGATTGATTATGGTACAATTAGGTTTGGGGAAAGCTTATGATCATGATAATTATTCATTTATTTCTACTATAATGAATACAATGGAATTTGGACCATGTGTGTCTCGCCTCATATTTATATTAGGACAACCTGAATAATGCTTAATTGGAAAATTACATCTTGCCCTCACGAGATCAATTAGTCAAGGATGCCCTCTTAAACCATTGTTGTTTGTTATTGTTACTCATCCCTTGTTAGTGATTTATCAACGCTTGCAACTAATGGTGACATTGTGGGCCTACTTCCATCTGGAGGGCAACTGGTTGCATAAGCTTTGGCAGATGATCCTTTAATATCTCTACGAGCCTCATGTGAGAATCTTGATAAGGGGATGCTTGTATGGAAATAATTGTGTTGGCTTCTGGATTACATATTAAGTAGTGGAAGTCTAGTCTTGTATCATGTACCAAAAGGGATTTGGAATGTCTAGGATGGTAAGGACCCGTGGTAAGGAATGGCTCTATTTTTTTTATACTTGGGGTATCCATTGAGAATCAATGTTACGAATGGTCAATTGATTGAATGTACGTCAAATCACTTAAAGGGATAAGTTCAAGTACTGGAAGTCACAATCTTGGTTATTTCATGTATGACTAAAGGTTATACAATGTATTATGGAACCCATGATATTATATCATTTGTCATTGTTGTCATGGACAAAGAAGGATTTGTGTTATGTTTTGCAATCTCTTTAATATTTGTTGTGGAGAAAGAGGGGTAAGATGGGAATCATATGGGTTGCAAGGAATCATCTAGCAACCCCAAAGCACTTGAGGAAGTTAGAATATTAGACTTAACTATGCATATGATGACTCGTAGATTTTCGTTATTGCAAGTCATGTGTTCTAACTCACAACCATGGATATCTATTGTTCAATATTTCATTGAGAACAAGGGTTTAACACATGGGAGGACAATGATTAAGGCTTCATGGTGGCAATTACTGAACGTATGTATTTTACTTAAGATTCTTGACCCTTAATGTGTTCAAAACTTCGTTATCTCATGGCAAGAAGGGGTCTCTTTTTCTAGTAGAGAGAACAACTACAAAATATTATATTGATTCAAGGTCCTTTATCTCTACAAATAGAATAGCAACCTTGGGTTGACTAGTGTTTAAGGCGTCAAACGTCATTTTTTACAAGTGACTTATAATATATTGTATCACTTCTCTGTTGAGTCTCTTCAATGATTATCATCCAAAGCTGAACAAGAATAGAAAGTACATAACTTTGATTTTGGATGGTGGCAAATCTTAAAACGTAGTTGTCATTCTAAAGTGCCAATTGTAGCAAAGGTCTTGATTTGGAGAGTTTTGATTGGGGGTTTGTCTTTGAGATTAGATCTAATGCGATGTGGACTAATAACAAGCAATTGCTTCTTTTGCATTATTCAAGTGGAAGATAGTACTCATAATTTCATACAATGTTCGATTGCTTGTCATATTTGGAGTTACATTTGTCACGATGGTGTTTGAAGCCAAGACAATGAGTGTTTGTACAATTCATAAAGTCGGTCCAAATCAAAGATAGAGATCATTTTTCCTATTGATAAGGTATTATTGGGGATTGCATGATAATTGGGATATGCACAAGGCTTTTGTATTTGATGGTAGGCATGGAGTCAAAACATATCTACGAAAGTTGAACGGAGTACTAATTTGGCAATTTTCTTTGTGTTTCTTTGTCAAGCAATGGTGAATGGTTTAAAATGTCAACAATTTTTTAAATGGATATTATTTTTCTATGCAATTATTGATGAGGATTCTAGGCATGGATGGTACCATTGTCATAATATATGCGCAAAGAGGAGGGACGACAAGAGATTATTAAAGTAATGAGTGTTGCACAAAGCAATGGTGAATGGTTTTAAAACATCAACAAATGTTTGAAATGTTACATGATTTTTCTATACTCTAATTAAGGAGTTAAGTATAGTGTCCTTACATTCAAAGTTATTAAATCATCTCATTCTTATGTCTAAGATTTGGGCATCATTAATGATGATATTTTCGTCCTCTTTACCAACGGTTTACATTCAAAGTGTCAAAGCTTTACATTCTTCATCATGTACGGATTTGTTTAACTACATATGTGATGGGGACTATATGTTGAAAGTTCAAACAAAATCGATCAGCTCGTGATCGAGGTTTGGAAGGTCAGATCCTCCACAAAGACATTTGGATTTGTCCTTTTTGTGTGCTTGATGCACCTTTTGAATTTCTCGACTTTGTGTTCAAGTTGGGTGGAATTGAGCTCCTTTGCAATACATTCCTTTGTCCTTTTGGAAAGGTATGGTTGGCATGTGAACTTGGGCCAATCTTCATTGATGCCAAGGAAGATGGTGGCTTTTGCAGTTAGGATGTGGTCATGGGAAGGTATTTCACCCTGTGACTCCTCAACATGGTTTGTTAGAGAGAAAATGAAAATCCATTAAAGTGCATTAAGAAATGATAATAAAGTGGGATTCGAACTTTGTGTAGATACATTATAAATGTTTGAATCATCAATATTCATCCTCGCTCCTTGCCTACTATGCATTGAAATATCCTAGAGTTTTGTATTATGTTCCCAGATGCCCTTAAGTTTCTGTTACTCAGCAAATACCCCTTGTTAACCCTTGAAAGAGAGAAAATGTAGATGATTTACAATGCACTTTATGTTACATATAGTTGTCATGACGGTTTGTCAAGGGCATTTGGGAATTAATGGACACTTACAAACATTTGGAAAATAATTAATTTTTGAGTATTTGAGAGAAGATATTTTTCGAGAAAAGTACAATGCATAGCCAAAAAATTTAATACAAAAATGTAAATTGTACATTTAAATCATCATATAGGCTATCGAAAATAAATTAAATTGGTTTAAAATATGGTGATGGAAGACAAAACCACATCATGATTTGATATTAAAGATAAGTATGAAATGTGACAAATCCAAATTTTCCTTGCATATTGGGTCGCAACATTTGATGTTGTAGAATATGATTTCATGGATCTAACAATGTTAGTTACATTTTTGTAACCTAGCTTTGACCCTAGGTCACATGTTGAATTGAATTTCTTGTAAGATTTGAATGTTGTGAAAGTGTTTGGAATACATTGGGATTTTTTTCAAATCTAGTGTACGTGATAAAAATGAGTATCGAGGCAATTACAACTATAGTATATTTGGTTGTACATCTAAGATTTGATTTTTCATTCCATGAGAAAGAGGTAGATTGCTGCCACTATATCTCAAAGAGTTGCAAAAGCATAGATGTGTGTTCCACCATGAAAATAACGAGAAATTTTTCACCATGATAAATAATAATGTGAAAAGACACTATTATTTAGAGTAAGGAAATTTTACTTTGATATTTTGCTAGAATAAAAAAGTGCAATAAAATGATATGTTTGTTGAAGGACGTCACACATGTAATACATCAATCACTAGAACAAACAAAATGTGTAATGCACTAGAAAACAACACATTGCCCTATATAATTGTTCGTGTGAATGACAATCAATAGTGGATGTATTGATTAACAACAATATTGGTGGATACTTATGTGCATTGTTATAGACTCATTGACCTCCAAAATAGTTTGTTTGAATGATTATCTTTGATCTTGATTACCATGTTAGGTTGTTAGAAGAACAAAAATGATAGATTGTCAAATTAGTGTGATAATCACATGTGCATATTCGTCACTCGATTATCATTGTAACTAGTAGGACACTATACAACACAATAGGAAAGAAACAAGTCAATCTTGGTCATAATACTTGTTGTATCGAACAGGTTGGAAATTTGGTCATGGAGCCAATTGTGTATTTTGTCACAACTATTAACTTGATCATTGGTTTCTCTTTCTTCATTGCCACATTTACCAATCTAACTATCAATATCCTAGGAGGATTGTTTAATCTACTTGCTAGAGTTGGAAAGAACATGCCAACAAAATGTATGCACGATATCATGTAAACAAGAGACACTCCATTCCTAACTAACCATGAAAAATTCATAACACAAGATGTGAGCTTGAATTCAATGTCAAGTGTGGATAATATTTGGTACATTCTTGTAGCAACACTTTGTGATTTTAATGTAGAATCCCTTTGTGTCATTAGAAGATGAAGAAATTTCGTAAACTATTAGGCAATCAAGGAAATAGATGTGCCCTCATTTTAATGCAATCCTTTTATAAGCTTAATACAAATAGTACAAGACATATCACAAGCAATAATTTTCTAGTTTTATTTAAAATAAAGATTGCATACATGTGCAATGCATGCAAGTACTATGCTAAAATATGGAGAGACAAATGTTATCATCAAGCAAATTGTGCAAGGAAATAATCATGGTCATCATGTGTCACATAAAGGTTGTGATCATTTATATCTAGTTATTAATCCCTTCCTATGTTGAACATCACAACAAACAATTTCCAGTTATAGCATACAAACAATCCTAAATCGAATGTGCTCAAGGACATCCTTCATGGCAATGGTTTAAAACTATTATTTCCTTAGGTTGTGGCTATTGTACAAAAATATGTCCGCATTCAGAAGTAAAGTTATTTCTCAACAAAACTCAAAAAGGCTAATATATTGAACTTCACATCAAAACAAGTAGAGAAAAACAATGAAAAATAACAATGATTGCCAACTATTCATAAGTTCCTCGAAGATTACTAAAATACCATATGTTTGAAATTAACCATATTATGAGTCTCATGTCGCTGAATTACAAACAATTTGGAAGGCCTAGCTACAAGCTACATCCACAGAAGTGCAAGAGGTGTTGTGGGGGGGGGGGCTTCAACAATAGCATGAAAGCCTAATGAAGAGAATGTGACAACAAGTTTTGAAAATATCCATGGGATGACTTGCCAACTAATTAAATCAATCGTTGGGAATAGCTTTAAGGAACTTCCAAAGTAGGGATAACTCCCTTCTACAAAAGTTATGATTGATTATAATGGTAGTTTTAACAGTGAATCTCAAAAAATGTATTGTACTGAAGAACTTTTGAAGATTGGTACCCTTGGCGACGGTTTAGTTAGGCATCGACACAGCTCTACCCATCGATGATTCTCAAACCCGATCGTGTTGGTTAGGAAAGCAGCTCTTACTCATAAGGATAGTTTACTACTGTTGAATATCAGAAATTGCATTTAATTGGTGACGATTGGTATCCCAGAGGTTGTTTGGCTACGCATTCCTTTTCTTCTTCCGAGAGAAATTATTTGACACTCATTATCGCATAGCCAAAATAAAAACATCATTTATTCATATCATCATGTGTGGATGTGCCTAGCATACAACTGGTTTATACATCACATTTCACCAGATTTCCAAATTTGGCTACAGAAATATGGACAAACAAAATTATTTGATACTCATTATTGCATAGACAGCTTAAAAGTCATTTGAACTTGTGTAGAAGTGTATAGAACACATTTGGTTTATCCATCAACGAAAAGTACAGACCAGCGGTTTCATTCTTACATTTATTTCTGCAAATTTACTTAATATTCCATGACTAATTATGATTTCATAGCCTCAAATTTCCCACAACATGTCAACTGTCACAAACTAAACTTAAGTATTCACTATTCTCAGTCGATCATGACATGCTCTGGATATAAAAACTTTTGGCATTTATTATTATCAAGCCTGTCATAAATACAAATTCTTAACAGTATTATTATTCAATGAATAACTGTTACAATACCTTTAGCTGCACCACATTCTGAGGGTCAATTCTTCGATCAATGGACTGGAACAGAGATTTTGTCCTGAACCTGCTATGTGATTTAAACTACCATTTGGGCATATATCGCCTTCTTGCCAGAGGCAGCAACATTATGCTAATTCTTTGCAAGATTGAAAGCAATAGGAAAAGAAATCCAAAAACCCAAAAAAATAAAACAAAAAACTTACTCTCCCCCTCAATCTTCCATTATGGGCATAATATACCATTGGTATATATCAAAGCAACTTTTTGTGCTTCGTATGGAAGTCCAGATACGGTGAATTGGGTCCAGGAATATATTCACCATAATGCATATGAAGACGGATAGCTGCCAGTTTAGTCAAAATGCCCTCTGGGACATCAACTTCAGTGTATTTCACCGACTCTCTAACAGGAATTCCCTTACAAGTTGTCTGGTCTTTCTTGTGATAATCCAAGTAATCTATAGGCACTTCTTGGGTCTTTGGAAGATATCTTTTCATCTTCTTTGCTTGCTCTGGTGTTATGTTCTGTGAATGGATAAGTCTACGTAGGATTGTTTCTTGTTTCCTTAGACTCCTCCTTTTTGTAGACCCTCTCAATGATTCCCAGTCATACTTAAAATCCTTTCTACCACTTGGTGGTTTCAGCCTTTCTCCACCAGCATGATGACAATAGTATTAGCAATTTAGCATCCAATATCAATTTATGAAAGACTAATTCTCCGTCTTGCTCCATAGCTATTGTTAGTCCAACAGAATAAGGTATAATCAGAAACCAATGTCAATAATGATTTCACTCACTTGTACGCATCTCCTTTGATGAGAGCTGATCTTTTCCGATGGCAAAAGTCTGACATTCTAACTTCATGCAATGAC
This sequence comes from Azolla caroliniana, assembly GCF_043228905.1. Classification (NCBI taxonomy): domain Eukaryota; kingdom Viridiplantae; phylum Streptophyta; class Polypodiopsida; order Salviniales; family Salviniaceae; genus Azolla; species Azolla caroliniana. Next base: position 4,970,973 of record NW_028230453.1, read on the forward strand.
CGCAGCCTCTTCAAATAGACTAAATTCTTTCTCTCTATTTTGCAAAGCCGATCTGGTAACACCAATAACACGTGTTTCCTAATGCTGATCTCACATTATATTGGAAAGAAATTTCATTGAACACCAAATGTCTCATGGCCACTAATATGCTTGCCTTCATGAACTACTAAGCACAAGAGAAATCTCTCAAAAGTTCACTTAGACCTTGAAATTACAAACCTTCTTGAAGTCTCATTCTCTTCGCATTCAGAGTCAGAAAAGGGCCTCGGTCAGGGGATTTATTATCAACAGCTGGTTTAATATTCTTAATGCGCAAATGATGACGACGTAATTTGATATCATGCTCCCACTTTAAGTATCCAGTCATCACTTCATACTTCTTCATCCTTGCATCTAATTTAAATGCATTGGAACACATTTTCGGTTCCTATCATCCGAAACCAAAACCAGTAAGATGCAGAACAATATATGAATTGCAAATATTAACAACGTTCTAAGACGATCTTATCATTATACTAGAATAGGCGTTGATGTCACCATTTTTTAGAAACACTGATGTTCAACATTGATAGGCTGCCATGACTCTTGCTATCAAGTCAACATTGATTTTTCAAGAATATGTATATGCAAAGTTTTCCCAATCAGCAACATACAGAAATTAGCTCGTGAGAAATCATTTGGATATGCATGTCTGATGGTGCATTAAGATTGTTTAGAAATGCCTCGTGTAAAATATGAAGGTTATCATGACTCTTCGTGGACAGCACTTCCACATGACTTTATCGTGTATAACAAATGATCTGATAATAATTCTCACAGTTCAAGGTACTTGCATGAGTGAAGATCTCTCAACGAGAAAGCTTATGATGAACAAAATTAATTTGTTTAGCATATCACACAATAAGATTATCTATAAATGTTTCTTCAATAAAAACAGGAATGCTCCATGACACTTGATAGAATGCGTTCATGAATGCTCATTGTAAAGTGGAATAGGCTCGTCATTTTTTAAGGTATTTTATATGAATTCTTCCCAGTGTCATGAACTTACTTATTGTCTTAATGGTAAAACTATCATATAGACCATGATGCAGAGAAAATCACTTTGAAAACAAGTAAGACAACTTATCATGTATGAAATGGAGAAAACATGTATATATTGCTTAAAATTATAGACTTTATTAGAAGGAATTCTCAGATACTGGCATGGATGTGACATGGAGATCTCATACGTTATGCTACAAATATCATATACCTCATCACGCAGAGAAATTTTGAATAGAAAGTGTTTAAGATTGTAGCACAGAAACTAAGGATCAAGAAACATATGACATACAAACTAAGAAGGGATGTGTTTCCAGACAAAGAAAATATGAGGAGAAACACATGTTCTTTTACCAAAAAAAAAGGAGTCTTTTTCTAACAGAAAATATAACTTTTAACAAGAAAGAAAGCAATCAGAAAATATAAACATATAAAACATCAGGAAAACATCTAACTTTGAGCAGAAGAAAAAACATCAGAAACAAGGACAGTACCAAAACAAAGTCTCTTTCCGAACAGGAAAGGATGGAAGAAGACAATGCATTCAGCATATCAACAGAGGGGGGAAAAAAAACAAGTAAAATCAAAGGATGTAAACGCTTACTTGATTCGCGAGTCTCGAAGAGTGTTCCCCTTGATGAAGAAGAGAAAGAAAAAGAAGAAATACAGATATATAGATGTATATATCAGCAGGAAACGGGGGGAAATCCCTGTCAACAAAAGGATGCGGATTAATGGAAGAAAGAAACAGGGACTAGAGCGCAGGAGGCCCTCGAAGAAGACGAAGGAAGGAAGGAAAGGTGTAGATCATCAAACGCGGCATCAATCGAATGTCCCTTCCTTTCCTTTGCCGATGTGTGTGTATGCGCATCTGCAGAAGGACGGACTGAAAGAAGGAAGATCGATCTGCAGGAGAGGGAGAGAGGAAGATCGATCTGCAGAGAGAAAACGAGATGAAGAGGCAACGCCGTCTCACGTCGAAAGGGTTTTCCAAAAGAGGAAAAAAAGCATGAGGCAAAAAAGCAAAAAGCAAAAAGCAAAAGCCAAAAGCCAAAAAAAGCAGAAAAGATACAACAAAAAGGAAAAAGCAAAAAGACCAAAAAGGTGAGGAGCGAAGAGATGATTATGTATATAAAAATAAAGAGAAAGAAATGCTTCGAAGAAGAAAGTAACAATCGGCAACGGCTCGGCTCGGTTCGGTTTGAGAGGGTCCAAACCGAACCGTTTAACAATTTTGAAACCTGAACCAAACCAAACCGCAAAACTGTTAAACCGAACCGTTAAACCATTAAACCGTAAAAATCGCGGTTTCGTGATTCGGTTTCGGTTTTCAACATAGGTCAAATTTTAAAATATTTTAAATTTATAATATTTCATTATTTAAATTTTTTAGAATTTTTAAGATGTTCCTAAAATGTGAGAATAAGGTCTAAAAATGAAAAGATTGTTTAAAAACAATTTTTACAATTTTTTAAATAAAAAATAAAAAACCGTTTAAACCACGGTTTCACAGTTCAGTTCAATTCAAACCGAACCGTTGCCGATTGTTAGAAGGAAGTTGTGACTTGACTTAACTGATCGGGTTGCTACTATGTGGGAACTGTCTGTCCATCTAGACGGAAACAAAAGAGACTATGTATTGACCTTTTTCTCCCTTCAGATTGTTGGCAATGTCCATACCCCGGCCGGACATGTGTGTCCCTCCATCCCAAGACGTTCTCATTCCAGTGCAGTTAATTATATGCCTCTCTTTTATGACATGCTCTGTTTTTATTTACATACTTGATGCGATGAGATTCTAGTAGGAATGCTTGGGCCCTCCATCACTAGCACGTGTGGCCATTATATCATTAAGTGATCCAAATTACCTCCAAGGACAAGGAGGGTGATTATCCTCAATGAGTTTGGTTGAGTATATGTATATATATACTGGCACATATATTCAACTGTAATGATTATTGTTTTCAATTTGTTTAATGACATGCATAACCTATATCAAATGGCACATTTTAATGTTTTGCCGCTAATATCAAATTGCCCCGTTGTCTTCTACATTGATGTTGTATCACATGTCACGATAACTTGCATCCCATCTTGACCTAAAATTTGATCCTCCCACTTTGAAACATCTTGAATCTTTTTGCACTGGTTTCCATGGGTCAATTTCAACCAAGTTTTTGTTGAAAGATGCGGGAGGATAAAACCAATTTTTATCTTAGTTGTGGTGCACCCAAACAACCCCAAACAAAGTTGAGACAGACCCGAATAGCCCCCCATCAGAGTTGGGACAATCAATCCCAAGGAGTCATAAGCAAAGTTGGGACAAGCTCACATAGTCCCAAACAGGGATAGGACAATCTTGATTAGCATGCAATTCCAATATGAGTTGGGACTCACTAAAAGAGCCAAACCTTGTCCTTGTCCCAAAAGGGGCACCGCCTTGGGGTGGGACAACCAGTCCCAATAGACTACCCAATGGCTAGTCCAACAACCTTATCTTGGCCTATACAAGTAGGAGCATCTTCACATTTTTTGCTAATTCCTAATCTCAAAGTTCTACAGTAATCAGTGTTGCCTTTTGATGGCCGTTTTGACCGTTTTTTTGGGCAAATTTAAAACCGTATATGAAGGTTAATTGAAAACTAAAAACCGTCAATCTTGACGGGCATATATGTTTTATGAAAACGTAAAAAGCGAAGGCTTAAAAAATTTGCTAATACCGTCAAATTTGGCTAAGACCAATATGTTATACAAGGGAGTACATCATAGTAGTGATGGGCAAAGTCTGTCCCAAGGATTCACAAATGTTAAAACGTGTTCCGGTTGGTTGCATTGGGAATTTGGGACCTTTATATATATATGTATATAGTTTTCGGTTTCTCTAATGTTTTCTCTAAAGTATATCCCCCTTTTTTTCCCCTCTTTGTTCGTTGCTCCCTCAACCCTGCGTGACCTTTTGCTGGAAGCTCGCTGCTCACTATCTCTACGCGACTCAGAAGCTTCTTGCTCGTTTGCTTGATCTCCTGCTCTGCTCACCCGTCTAAGGTAGCTCTCTCTCTCTCTCTCTCTCTCTCTCTCTCTCTTTTTACTGTAATGTTAAAATCCACTAACATATATAGCAAGCTAGAGAAGAAAACAAGAACAGAAACTAAAAAACAAAAAAACCACTTGGCTTTCAAGAAAATTTCTGTTAGGAGCGTACAAATCTAGTCTATACAACATTCTCAAAGGAAAATATAAGGAAAGGTTAAATAGGCCTGCAAGTAGAGGAGAAACGTGACAACAATACTGCTCAGGATTAGCTAAGAAAATAGTGAGAGGTATCTAATAATCTACTGCTGCTCATGTTGATCATTGGTCCCGTTTTCTTCATGAGAGGCAACCACCATGATCTCGTCAAAGTTGTCTGATTTCTTCAATGTTATTTCCATCTTTGGTTTTTGTACCATCCGCCCACGCATCTCATTGCCTATGTCAACGGTTGATGTGTATATCTTCTTCACAATAACTAGCCCATTGTTCTTCAATATTTCCACCACAGTCACAAGAGTAGAAATGGCCATTCCTAGTGCAGACAGCTCCACTTCCTCATATTGCTGCATAAACCTCTTTGCTAGGTTGACATAGAAGAACAGAGGTTTCTTCGTATTGGACACTTGGATTTTGTTCTTTCTGGCATATTATCGGCTGTGGCGTCTTTGTGATAATGTATATATGTTTGGTAATAGTAATTGATGGAAGCGTTTATTCTATTAATGATTATGGGGCTATTAAATAGCCAATTACAAGATATAAATAGACATATATATACAAGATACCAAAAGGTATTTGGGATATGGTTATTTCTGGATTCATGTGAGTTAGTGTTCACATTCATGTGAATTAGTGTTCACATTCTCCCTATTTTTTCTAGAATTATAAGCTATGGCTGTTTCTATTTGAAGTTACATTAATAAGTCCAATAGCTTTGCAGCAAAACTCAAGTTTGGGTTTAGGTACTGTTTTTGTGTGTTTGTTAATTGATGACGAGGATTGGTTGATCTTCTTTGTTTCTTCTATCCTTCTCCTTTTTTTATTATTTTATTTTGGAATGTTTAGAATTGTAAAAACAACATCCTTTCTTGCCAAAATGGTCATCACAGTCGATAAAAATTTGTTTGATTGCTCGATCTTCTAGTTTATTTCTGGTTGCATTGAGTACATATGAGGATATTGTACTGCCAAAGATCTTTAGGTGAGACAGATCTGGTTTGATACCTGACCATTTTTCGAATGGTGTTTGAGTGTTTTCATAGGCAATCGATTTTGTAAATAGGAAGCTGTTGCCATGGCTTCTTCCCAAAAGGTGTTTGGGAGGTTTGCGGCTTTTTGCATTGATCGAGCAGCACCCATGAGTGTGCGATTCTTTCTCTCTGCGTTTCCGTTTTGTTGAGGATGATGTGGTATGGTTGTCTGATGCAGGATTCATTGTGATTGTAGTATGTTAACGAATTCTTTCAAATTGGATTCTCCTCCATTATCACTTCGTGGTATTTTGTTTTTCTTATTTAGTTGGTTTTCAACAAGATTTTTGTAGACCAAGAAATGGAATAGGGCGTCAGATTTCTTTTTGAGGAAAGTGATGATGGTGTAGTGTGTGTAATCATCGATAAATGTGAGAAAGTAAAGAGCTCCGGTGAGGGAGGGAGTCGGCATTGGTCCACATAGATCAGTGTGAATAAGTTGAAGGGGATTTGTTGTGTATTGGGTTGAACAAGGATATGGATTGGAGGTCATTTTTCTGAAGAGGCAGCCTTCACAAAAGGTTAGATGGGTGAAAGGACCTATTATTCCATTGGCAAGGTTGTGTGTTCGGATCTTATGAAGGGCTTGAAGAGGTGGGTGACCTAACCTAAGATGCCTTTTGAGGGTGTTTGGAATTCCAGCGTCATGGATTTGGTGAGAGGCATTTGATATTTTGATGGGTGTGATGGGAATAGGGTGTAGGTTTTGTGTTTTGAAACAGGGAATTGTATACGATGTGCCATTGGCTTGTTGAGATTCGAAAAGACAGGAGGTACCTCTGAAGGTGAGTGTGTAGCCGCATTCGGTTGCTTGACTTACTGATAAGAGGTTCTTTGTAAGTCCCGGTACAAAGTAAACTTTATGAATATGTAGATGATTGTTGTTGGGCAGACTGAATGTGAGGGTACCATATCCTTGGGCTTGTCTGGTGCTGTTATCTCCAAGGTGGACGTCTAGGGGTGTGGTAAACTCTTTGTATTGTGTTAGGTATAGTTTGTTGAATGTCGTATGATGAGTGGTGCCGGTATCGAGGTACCATGAAAGGTCTAAACCTGTTGTTTTGGGCAAACTGGTATTGAATAAATACATTTCTTCACCTGATGATGGTGGATTTTGTTTAAGTAAACCTGTTGTGTTGGTTAAATTGGTATTGAATAAATACATTTCTTCACCTGATGATGGTGGATTTTGTTTAAGTAAACCTGTTGTGTTGGTTAAATTGGTATTGAATAAATACATTTCTTCACCTGATGATGGTGGATTTTGTTGAAGTTGTGCGATCCTAGCTTGAGATCGTTGGCCTACTTCATGTTGCTTTGGGCTACATTTTCTTTCCAAGTGTCTTTGTCTGTTGCAATAATTGCATGTCATTACTTTGGTGTTTTGATAATTAGATGTGTTTCTTTGCTTGGTTCTACAGTCTTTCTCCCAGTGGCCTGGTTGGTTGCAGTAATTGCAGCGAGGTGTTCTTTGGTTTTGGTGGTTGTAATTGATAGATTTGTTGAATCTATGTGGTTGTTGTTTGTGTTGGTTGGACATCGGGATGGTGGTCGCCATTGCAATTGGAATTGTTGATTGGTTGAGGTTGTTGTTGGTGATGGTTGTGAGCTTGGTGAAGGCATATTCTTGACGCATTTTGTTGATGAGGACAGCCAATGATTGAGTTTGATAGGATTGGGTTGTGATGAAAGGTCGCCAGGTCGATGGTAGTGCAACTAATAGCATGACTACATGTTGTTTATCTGTGAATCCAAGGCCTGTGGTTGTGCCTTGCTCTAGGAGTGAATGCCATAACTGTAAAAATGTTTCAAAATCATCACCTTCTTGCATGTGGAAGGTTGTGAGTTGGCGAAACAGGGCAATTGCATGAATTGTGTTGGTCTTTTCATATTGTTCACTTAAGACATTCCCACATTTCTTTGGTGGTTTCTTGGTTTGAAATGAGGTACATAAGTGAATCTGCTACATGGAATTGAATTTTGGATTGTGCTTTGAAATCCTTATCCCGCCATGCGTGAATTTCTGGATCATTTTTGTCAGGTTTGGCTTTGCTTCCATCTATGTATGCCCATAGATGTAGTCTGCGCAGGTACATTTTCATTCGTATTTGCCATGGGCGATAATTTGTGGCTCCGGTTAGTCTGTCAATTCGGATGGATCTGGATACTGTTGTGGAGGAGGGTATTGTATCAGCAACCATGTCTGGGTTTTCGACTGTGGCCATGATTGGTTTTCTTTTGTTTGTGAAATAAATTTTGAGTTTTGCTGCAAAGCTATTGGACTTATTAATCTAACTTCAAATAGAAACAGCCATAGCTTATAATTCTAGAAAAAATAGGGAGAATGTGAACACTAACTCACATGAATCCAGAAATAACCGTATCCCAAATACCTTTTGGTATCTTGTATATATATGTCTATTTATCTGGCTATTTAATAGCCCCATACTCATTAATAGAATGAACGCTTCCATCAATTACTATTACCAAACATACATACATTATCACAGTCTTGATTCTGGTCCATCCCTCCATTGCTCTGTTGCTGTTGCGCCATCGCCAACAGATAGAGAAATAAACAGAAAATCGTTTTAGGGTTTCTCTCTCTCTCTCTCTCTCTCTTGATGTGTTACAACTTACTACTACCCTCCACCTACCAAAAGTATCATCCATGTCGTCGTTTGAAAAATATGTTGATGTAGGAACATTATGTTGTGTTGGCTTGGGTTGTGTGGGGATGGGGGATTTAGGGTTTCTTAGAGAGTCAGAGATAGAGATGATCATGGTCTTCTATCTTTCTTGAGTGGCCAATAACATGAATTCTGGAACTAGAGACAATAGAATAGAATTCATTCTTTATCGTTCATAGGAGATGGGGTATTTAGGTTTATTGTGTTTGGGATGTAGTAAAGTCATAACATCCAAACTTTGGCTTCTAACGATTTTTAGCTAAAATGAGCTAATGATCCTGTTCCCAGCAATAATAATTTCTTGGTTTGAATGGAAATTCAGGAATGTTTTGTCATATTTATGCTATTTTGACATTCTGCATGTGGGAAGACTATTCTTTAAAAAGTATGTTTTGGTGATGATGCTACCCATGAAAGATTTAGTTAAGGACCGGAGGAATCCATTAAGCCATGGTAATTACACAATGTAGCACAATGTAATTCTTTCATTTATCTCACTATTGTCTTCATGATACAATGATCATTTGGGCTGTATTGCTTAGACAACTCTTGAAAGAATTTAAAAGTTGTTAAAGTATAAAGCCTATAACAAAGGATTAACCCACATTATTCTATATGAGACCCTGAATCTTATTACTCAGGGTGTGGATCCATCAATAAGGGCAGAAGTTTGGGAATTTCTTCTTGGCTGCTATGTAGTAGATAGCACACACTCAGAGTGTGTTGCAATTCGAAAGTCTCGCAAATGTCAATCTCTTAACCTTAGCTAATCTCTCATATTTTATACAAAGTCTACATGACCCTTGTTTGTGGAGTTGTGATAGTAACATGCTAATATGGACATATGACTAAGTTTTGGATGCTTGGAGTTGTATGTCATTACTCATATCTTAGAGATTATCCTTTTCGTGTCAAGGTATAATCAACAAAGTATGATCTTTTTGCCAAAGAGAATTATATTCATGTGAAATCTCAATGCTCAATAGGTCATAACTAATATGTATGGGTTTAATGATGCTAGTGATTGTTTTGAACTGATGGAACAATGCTTCTATCATCAAGGGGGGATGGAGGCTTTTGTCAATTGAACTCAAATGATCTCATGTGGGGTGGATACTTGGCTATATATTATCTAGGACAACTTAATGATTAGTGGACTCTCTATGCCCATATGTATATGGGGCGTCTTAAAGCCCATATGGTTGCATCATATATAAGGGTAGGGGAGCCTGGAGGAAGTGTGCTGAAGTTCAAGGGTAGCCAAAGTTACATATCCTTAAGTGAGTCGATCCATGGTGGCATGGTCATAGAGAAATGCCCATTTATGCTTGTAAATTTGCCCTCTAGATATAGACAAGAACCCTCCACTTCAACAACATGCATCTTCTTGATAGGTTGAAGAAATTTATTAAAATTCAAAGTTCAAATAGGAGGAGGAGAGGTCCAAGGTTCAAAACTCCAATAGTTCACCATTCATTCATTTTACGATTCACGAGCAAATCGGTGAAGGAGACGAGCGAAGCCCAAAACCCTAATTTCCTGCACACGACCAAACTGGTAAGTAACAGAAGAAAGGCACAGCGGGGGATACCTTCCTCCTCCCTCCTTCACCCCCATCTATCAGAACCTGTCCATTCTCTGTGTCTCCCTCAGTAAAATCTTCATGCATTGTTCCTTTTTATTTTTATTTTTTTTCTCTGCATCAATTTCATTGTTTGCCAAGCTTTGTCTTCGGAATTCTCACCGTTTTCTTGTCTTTGATTCCTTTCAAAGCAACGGAGAAATGGCGGAGCTTCTTTTCGAGGATATCTTCACTATCGTTAGAATGGACCCAGATGGAAAGAAGTTCGATCGAGGTATACTGCTTACTCTCTGCTCCATCTTTGCTTAATCATTGTGTCATCATTTCTTACCGTAGTTAGGATAAGCATGGGAGAACCATGCATTTATCATACCATAGAGTCTCCTTATACCTAATCAGACTTAATAAAACGCTTAATTATGATTCATCATTCGTAATCTTGAGTTAATCATGCTTCATGACTTCATGATAACTTGACATCGAAGAGCATGTCTACGAGTCGAAACCATTTGCCCCTATAAAACTACCACTTGCTCTTAGATTCTTTCCTCTCATGACTTATTTTTAGCCCCTTTTTTAAATGTTATATTAATTGACTTGCTTTTTAATGTAGTGTTAATTGACCTTTTTGTTTAATTATTAAGTTTCTAACTTTCTATCCTTTGTTGTGTTAATTACTTTTTTCTCCATTCTCATTGTCATTAGGTTATCCTTTTTAATTCCTTTTACAGACTAGTTCCCACTATCCTTAACCCTAAACCCTAACCCTAATCCTAAATCTTAACCCTAAACCTTGATCCCAAATATTCTCACTATCCTCAACCGATAACCCTAATACCCTTAAAATGTTAAAACCGTAAAATATTTCTCAACCATTTCTTCGTCTTCCTCTCCACTTGCATTTTGTTTAGGCTGATTGGAGTTCTAAGTTTAAAGCATTCTCTTTTATGTCTCAAGTTTTTAGATAAACTTCATATCGAAGGAACCTATTACTTAGGGTGGTTTAGTAACCCTTTCTATTGGTGATGTTGCACGCGTATTCAAGATTAATAATCATCTTAATCTTGATTAATCACTATTTCTCAAGTCTCCAGGATTGATATATGCTTCTTAGTCCAGAATGAGTAGTTAGCATATTCTTCATATTCGTGATACACACACAATACACATCAATTTATCTACATATATCCATTGCTTAGTTAGTGCTTGAATTTTCTTGTTCACTATACATTCTTATTCAAGTATGCTCCTTAATCATGCACAAATATTGGTACATTACTAATGCTTAATCATGGTTTTGTCAGTCTCCAGGATTGAGGCGAGGAGTGAGCAATTTGATATGCATATGCTTCTTGATGTGAACACGGATATCTATCCATTACAAGTAGATGACAAGTTCACGATGGGCTTGGCTAGCACTCTTAGCCTTGATGGCACTCCTGACGATGGTACTTTTGATCAAGTAAGTCACAATCACTATTCTTTTCAGAGTGTTTATATAAAAAATAAAGAGAGAAGTCCAACTAAATGACTATTAGGATGTTGCATTGTTAATATGATATAAAGACAACATAAAAAGTGTGTCTTACCTTGTAAATTTGAAGTCCAAAATCTCCACATTTGATGAAGGGAATAGCCATCATGTTCATAATCATGCTCATACAAAGAGAGCAGAGAAAGTGCTTTACAGTTAACGGGAAAAATCTCCTCTTTTGATCAAGGAATTAGCCATTATGCTCATAGTTAGCTATACGAAGAGAAGAAAGAATGTGCTTTTTATACTCTATTTATGAAGCGAGGCGGGTGTATGTAATATGGATATGCTAGTGAGTGATGACCAAGGTGTTTTTTAATATGATATAATGTGAATTTCAACATTTGAGATCCGAAGATTGTTATGTTAAACTGGATGTCCCCAAAAGTGGTAGAAACGCAAATTGGAAATTCAGATGAGGAAATTAAAATAATCAGACATTGATTGGCCTGGGGGTTATCTTGTAGAAAATTCTAGAATCTAATATAAATTACTGGGCTCATTCTCAGACAAACATATTTGTTTTTAACAACACTAAAACTTTAATGAGCTTTATCAGTCAAATTAAATATATGAGAGCCACTGTTACGAGGAATCTGCAATGGTTTGCTTTCGGCTTAACTTGTTCTGCCTAGTCCAAACCAAACTGGTTAAGCCTTAACCAGTTTGGGAGTTTTCAAACTTGAACCAAACCGTCTTCTAAACCAGTTAAGCATTAACATGTTTGGGAACCGGTTTAGCCAAAAACGGTTTGGTTCATCTTGAGCATCCCAAACCGGGCTCAAATTGGTTAAGGAAGCTCGAGCTGAGCTGAACTGCCGAACTGCCGAACTGCCAAACAGCCAAACCATTTAAAAACGGTTTAACGGCTCAGTTCAGGGTTGAGCCAAGCCAATGCCGACTCCATTGTCTCTCAATTTTAAAGTAAAAGGTGGCCATACAACCCTTCAAAGTTCTGACATCTCTACATTGTTGCAAATCTCCTTCATTATTTTGACATTTGTTGATTTGATGTTCATATGGTGAAATTGAGCATTTAAGATATAAACATTGGCATATATCATAAACACTACTAATGTGCTCTTAAATTTTGATTTAGACACAACCTGAATATGAAGGCATCCAAACATCTTGATGTTATCATTAATATTAAAAATGTGAAATATATTTAAGAGTGATTAATTAAGTTATAATCAGCATTCCACCAGTATCAGGAATCACATTGGCCAAGTATGTAGTTTAAAGAAACTTTTGTGTATATTTAAATTTAAGCAAAGATAGGCTAACTGTTGTAATTTCGTTATGAACGTATTGAGTATATTGATAATCCTTCACATCACCCTTTTTCTTTCCTGCTTTACAGAGTGGAAGGAAATCTCTTGCAGACAAGTATGAGTATGTTATGTATGGTAAACTTTACAAGTTTTCTGACCAAGAAAGCAGCGGTGCTGTGAAGATGTATGTAAATTTACTTTACTGAATCAATATGATTTGTGTGCATAATGTACCAAACAATGTGGGGATGCACAAATCCTATTTACTCTATGATTAGTATGCATAATGTATTGAATGACTCGGGAGTTTTTGTTTATTTTGATCTCCCAAGTAAACTATTGAAAGAGATAAAAAGAGGATGTGCTCAAAATTGCTCTTTCAAGAGGTTGACCTAGTGCGTTGAGAGAAAAATAAAGAAAAGCCCAAGGATATCACGAAGTTTTCCTTGCTAGTTGTTTAACATGATTTGTATGCATAATGTAGCATATGATTTGCCTTACGAAATTTCATGCACTAGCTGGTCATTTTCCTTTCTGCTACATTCTCTCTGCATATTGACTATAACTCACAGTTGATGTTTGTATTTTATTTAGTGAGGTTTATGTATCCTTTGGAGGTCTATTGATGTTGCTGAAGGGAGACCCGAGTAATATCGGAAATCTGATGATGGATCAGAGGCTGTATCTTCTTATGCGAAAAGTTGGTTAGCTCTTAAAGAAAAGGTTCAACCAGGCAGGATGTTGGAGAAACATTAATATATTAGCTTTTCTATGGCTATGTGTGAATATTACTACCAGAAAATTTACCATATACCACCAACTTTTGTATGGCTATCCAAGGCCTTAGGAAATTAATGCATTTTGGCGGAGAATTTCATTACCCAATCTCAGAGACTTTGTTCTCATTATGACAAACTACGAACTAATATTGGAAGCATTGTATATGCTCAAACTTATTGTTTAAAATGCAAGGTTGTACATGTTTACATGTGCATTGCGTGACTGTCATCTTAAACAAGGTTAATTTAGACAACATTCACATGAAAATACTAGAATTTGAATTACCACAATTCTATGTACTCATCGTTCATGTATGGCTCAAGTCCAGACACCATGTTGCTTATTGAGGTGTCACTCAGCCACTGTCATTCTTGAATATAATCTAAATAAAAATGACACACCAGGCTGTTAAATGTACAAATAGGTAGAACTTCACTGGAGAACATTTGTAGGATTTGTACACTTGAGACATCTGTAGAATCAAATGACAATTGAAATGATGGCTGGCAATGTAATGTGCCATTTGTATGTTTGAAGGGTATTGTTTTTATATTGAGCTTTGAAGGTTTTATGGAGGGGATGGTTTGTGAACCAAATGGAAAAATGCTTGGTTATTAGTCTATTTTTCTTGTTAGTCACCAAGGTTATTGCATTCTTTAGAAAAGAATAACGAATAACATAATTCAATGTACAAATAGGTAGAACTTCATTGGAGAAAATTTGTATGGTTTGTACACTTGAGATATCTAAAAACTGAAATGACATTGGAAATGATGGTTGGGTATGTAAGGGGCAAGTGTATGTTCGAAGGATATTGTTTTTATTTTGAGCTTTTGAAGGTCAAGCAAGGAGGGGATGGTTTTCTTAATCATTCCTCAAGTTATTGTTTGCATACTGTCGAAAAAGAGTAACTAAAATAGGCTAAAGCTTAATATGAAGATGAGAGATGGTCAAAAATGTTTCCTGAAATAATATGCAATGCTATAAGATACATTGTAAATATTGGCAGGCTTGATCATTAGGTTAATTATGACAAGGATCATGCATGCATTTTTTATTCTTTCAATTTCCTATACATTTTCTCCATATTAAACTTCGATTAATCACAATAAATATTTTTTATTTCTTTATTTCTTAGGAAGGTTGTTAAATGTATAAGCCTAGTGTGGTGGGTTAGCTATTTTTGATTGTTTGCCATTGTCAATGGTCTAGGTATTGGCAATTGTAATTAGATTCGCCCTCTTAATGGGATAAGTTAGTTTTTGCTTGTTTTATGGTTTCTCTACAAGGCATATGGTTTCCATTATCACAAAGTCCTTGCCATACTAACTCATAAGCAGTTACTAATAAATGCACACATGGTGAAAGTATATCAATTATTTGGCCAATGGAAACCTTAAACTCTTCAAAAATCTCATAAAGATCACTCAAGTCTCAATCTAGTTTTGGTGGAATTGGGAATCGACTAATAGTGACATGTACTAGCGACATATGTGTTTGAATATGAAGATAAATAATTATTCCTCACACAATGTTCAAATTTACATAGACAATGACGCAAATATTGGCATAATAATAGTTGTATCAAGCTGAACATGTCTAATCCTCAAATCAAATCACATGAAGGAACAATGAAGATGGTGAGAGTACGCAATCTTGACATTTTGTTTATGACCTATGTTTGAAAAGCTTTTGTGAGGGTTGAATTTTAATTGTAAAAACTAAGGTTGAATGTTTTTCTAGAAGTAATTCTTGTTTAAAAGGTAAGTTTCAATAAGCTAGGACTCTTTGCCTTTTGTCAAGTATTTACTTTTTTCTTCCAAAACTAAAAGAACGAAAACAAAATTTCAAAACTCTCTTCGATCACTATCTATCTCAACATAACTCATTAATACATTAGCAATGCATCACATCGTACCTTGCACGAAATGTTTTGTTGCATGCCACATTTGTTTGTCAGTTTCACTTGCCCCTAGAAATTACTATACCCATAGGAAAGAACTCCTCAGGAAGAAATAATGCATTGGATTGCATTACATTGCTTTATCAAAATGACTACAATTGAGCCTTCCAATTATACTTTAAAATCTACCTACAAATGACGTAACATTTGTATTCTTATGCCAAGCAACCATGTCAGGAATCTCAAATAAAGTTCAAAGTTGTTTCCACACCTTGATTGGAATCCATGAAGGTCCAATACTTTTTTTTTTTTGCTAGTATACTTACGTCCGAATTTAATGGAACGAACTTCACTATTGTGTCATCGTCCAATAGGGCCATGCATTCATATTTTCTGTAATTCCTCTTAATTCAAACTCTGGATTGGAGAGTCATACATTGTGAACAACAAGCCAATATTTACAATTTAGTGATTTCATAACAATATAGACTTGTCAAAACTCCTCATTTTTAAAGCCATAGAAAACACCCCAAGGTCGGGCCTAAAAGATGTATTGTAAAGGTTTACAATATAAGGACTTTGAACATGTCAAAAGATCCATGGGAATGCTAACATGTACCTCCATATTTTAACTAATGGAGAGAGAGAAATACAACAAAAGTAGTAGTGGACATTTTGTCATATTATATTGGAGGTGTCTTCTTATTGTCAATTTTCTAAATTCAAAATTTCCAAGACGTCCTCGTCTTGTTTTCTGGACATGACGAGCCCAAACGACATAACATTGGTAGGGGCAACAATAATATGTGATGGTGTTTTTTAGTATTCTTTTCCTTGCGTCCGAGCATTCCTTCTTTCATTCTTTCTCACATTGTCTTCCTTCATGTCCCAATTCTTCTTTGTTCGTCCTTTGTGGTCCTTATTAATTGGTCGTCGTCATTGCCGATTGTGTCTTTGTTTCTTTGTCATCCTTCATCTTTGTTTCTTCTAATTCTTCTGGATGCTTTATTTTGTCCCCATTAATCTATGTTCTTCGGCTCCTCATTTCCCGTCACCAATGTGGGGATCATAGCCTAGTTCCTATCCCGGTGAGTTCTCACTAGATCATCATCTCGAGTCTCCTCATTGTAGCCATTGTCGCCATCGGACTTGTTGGCACCTTTCCGCCATCAAGTAATATTCCATTGTCATGGTCATCGCCATCTCGTCACATGGTTGCCAAATCAAGTAGGGGGATGGGGCACGGGCCTCCACACCATGTGAAGAACCAACAAGAGAGAGAGAGATAGAGAATTAAAATGATGCAGCATTTTGATAGACCACCACACATTGTCATGCCTTTTAATACACACCTTAAACGATCTATGCATGTTTAATATTATTCATTCCCATTTTTACCAAAAACAAAGCATTGATAAGGGTTTCCAGATGTTCAACACCGACAATGGACTTGAACGTTTTACACTTGATAATGGTCTCGGACGTTGGACACCTCGATGCGACACACACACACACGCACACAACATCAAAACTATGTCGAGACACTAGACAAACTTCTCCATCCAATTTCAGTATGATTAGCGATATCATGTCTAGATTAGGGTACCATCCTATACTGCATAGAGATTACAATGACAATCCTAATAATAGCATGGCATCAAGATTATAGCGACAGTTCGTAGAGAAACAATGCCATGTTCGAGACCACGATGGTAGACCTATAGTTTCAGTGCATCAATGAGACTAAGGACATTCAGATCCAATTACACCATTGTTGTCGAGACAAATGACGTAGGATGCAATCCACGGTTTTCGAGACTAAGGACATAATTGATAGGATCCAACCCACGGGTTGTCGAGACAAATGACATTAGGATTTAATCCACAAGGTTGTTCGAGACCAATGAATGACATTAGGATCCGATCTCTACGTGGTGGGTTGTCGAGATTAATGACATTAGGAGGATCCAATCTACAGTTGCTCTTGAGACTTTAATGACATAGGATCCAACCCACAGTTGTCGAGATTAATGAGAAGAGGATCCAATTGATTTGTTTGGCTCTTCGGGGTTCTTGGCAATGGAGCTAACCTAATTGTCGAATCGAATGGGTGCATGTATGTAGATTGAACTTAATAAGTAGAGATGGATTCCTCCTGATCATTCAAGCTCAGAATTGAAATTTCAAAAAGGGGAAAAAAAAAACCTGAAAGCTTGAAGATGTGCTTACCCCACCAAAAATGTCTTGTTGTTATGATGTGTTGTATAAGTAAAAGGATTATATAAACAGTAACGAAGGAGTTGCTTTCCCACATAGTTGGATTTTGATCTTTCTTCTTTTAATTTTGTGTTACATCAGGCAGGTGCACAGTCTTGACAGAGGTAATGCCTAAATGAGAGAGAGAGACAGAGACAGAGACAGAGCGAGAAGATGAGCTCTGCCGGAATCGAACTCACGACCCCATCAAGGTTCATTAACTTCATTCATTCCAAACTTAACCATGGTTAACTAATTTTACTGACAAGGGGGATTCTCATTAACCATGGTTAACTTAAACCGGCTTTACCATTGATTCATAATTAATTAAACGATCGATATATTTATTACGATTATTATTATTATTATTTATTAATTATGTATGTGAGACACACAACAAACCATGGTTAATAATAAAAAAACGGCCGCTCTTAATTTAACCCATGGGTTAAGTTAAAAGCCGTTATTCCTTATTGTTAATCACCCCTGATTAACCATGGTTATTGTTAGAGCCACTCTTCGATCAACCATGGTTAAATAATTATTATCAATTTGGCCAGAATTATTGACCATGGCTAAAATATTATATCAATTGGCCATAAAATTAATATTTTTCACTCGGGGCTAAATAGTTATCAATAGGTCAGAATCATAAAGCATGGGGTTTTTTTTTTGATTAATCAAAGTATTGACATGAATTAATCAGTCGGTTTTTATTTTATTTTATTTTAATTAACCATGTTTAGCTAAGAGCTCCGCTATTTCTATCGATCTCGTCTGTTTTTCCTAAATGAGGGAACGAGTTTTCCTAATGGCGGGGGCCCGTCCGCATCATACATTGCCTCTGTCAAGACTAGGCACCTGTCTGCATGCTCAAATTAATTCGAAATATCAGGCCGGAGGAGGAGGAGAATGCAGGAGCAGCAGCAGCAGAAGAAGAAGAAGGAAGAAGAAGAAGAAGAATATGGCAGTGTTAATTGAAGAACTAAGGGTTTGCGGTGTTCTAGGGTAATTAAGGGGAGGATTAGTGCTAATCACGGAGGGATTAGGAGGCTAATGAGGAACGAGAGATGCAAATGGAGGAGTTTTAGGGGTGGGATTGGAGTTTGGGAGAGAGGAAGAGGGGGGGGGGGGGGGGGGGGGTTTAATTAAGGAAGTCCTGCAAATAAAATAAAATAGGCATTTCAAAGAAATAAATTAGTTTTCCTTTATTCGTTTTAAAAAGGAAGGAAAAAAAAGAAAAAAAAGAAAAAATTGGAAAAAATAATAATAAATAAAAATGGAAGGAACAAAAGAAGAAGAAGAAGAAGAAGTCCGCGCGTGAAACACGTGACGAAAAAGGCCACACCATTTAATGCTGTTCTCCGAATTTATTCCAAGCAAAAAAAAACAAAAAAAAAAGAAGAAAAAAGGAAAAAAAACAAAAGAAAAATATTTATACGAAAAGAAAGAAACAAAAAAAAAGAAAGAAATAAAGAAACGAGGAGCATACATATTATTATTATTATTATTATTTTAAGTAAACGAAAAAACAATTTGGGGAGCTGGAAATTTTTGTGTGTGCCACATGATGCCACGTGCGCACGTGACGGGGCCTCACGTGAGGGGGGGGCATGCCACGTCACCACCCAAACGTTGTCCTCGTTCCTAAGTTCATGCCCCCCCCCCCCCCCCCTCTCCCCCCTTTCAAAATAAAAAAGAGCTGCCCACAAGGCCCTTGCCTTGCCCACTCTTTTCACACACACACACACACACACACATTGTCCTGTGTCTCCATCTTCCATCTGTCACCATCAAAAGTATCTATGTGTGTGTGTGTGTGTGTGTGTCTCTCTCTCTCTCTCTCCATGAATTGCCTGGCCCTGCCCGATGTGTCCACATTGCATTTCGCTGAGGACCCCCCCCCTTTTCTCTGTTTTGTATCCACCTTTTGTACTTTGCTCGCCAAACTGCAGATGGTGCTATATGCTGCCGAGTCGCCGTCGATTCATTACCCCCCCACTAACGACATTTATATCGCCTCTCACGCGAAAGTGCACCTCTCAAGCTCCCCTGCCCTTTAAAAGCTCGTCCCTCGGCCTAAAAACACACAAAGGTGCGCCTCGTCTATCTGGTGTAAGGCGAGCCCTCGTTTGTCCAATGTCCTTACACGCCGCTTGAATTCTCGAATGTTCACACAACAATGTCATACAATCACCTTTGACGAATGCACACTCCAAGCTGTTGTATTCGCTCATCGTACTCAACACGTCGGTGGAGTTGTTTGAACCGATGGGCTAACCAAACACAAAAAAATCATAGAATGTAACAAAAGTCTACGTCAGCATATACTATCATTATATTACTTTTCTATTACATCCCCTCCCACCCTCCCCCAAGTTAATGTGTAGTGTCTTCTTGTAACTTTATATTATTCCATGCATGAAAGGAAAACATGATTGCTTAACAAATAAATGTTTTTGTACGAATTGGGGTCACAATCATCCTTTGATATCCTTCCTTCCATTGATGACCAACATGGCCAACTCTCCTTAAACAACGTGGTCATTGGCCAAACATATTCAAGCTCATGACATATTGGAGAAATGGTTCAATTTAGTTGCTCTAACTTGATAGAGAGATATTGCAAGGGATTTAGTTCAAGAAAACAAAACGTATCATCTCATCCAACATGCTTTAAATAGTGGTTATACCTCTAAGGATTGCTTTATTTTAAAAGTTATGAATATACAAATCACGGACTATTGACTTGACATAAGCTTAATCCACGTGCTCGATGAAACGTGAAACAACCATTCTCTACATTTGACACAACTCATGGCGAGTAGAGTGCTTTTGTTTAAACGGCCTAATAAATGAAACATGCACTCTTTACACCTCCTTTTGGCAACCTTTTTGTATTTAAAAACGGCCTATACTTTTTAAAGTGCCTATAAATCATTACACAAATGGGATTTTACGGCTGTCAAGAGATGCACATAAAGAGAACTATACCCCTTTCTTTTTATTAGTGTGCAATTGTCATATGATCATGAAACCAACTATCTTTGACTACTCTCCAGAACAAACTATAGCTATTTCTAATGCAAAATGTGCCTCGACAAGATAACATATATGATAACGAAACCAACATATTTGATCACAAACCAAGAATGAACTATAATAACTATTCTATTACAAAGTGTGCCTTTCTAACATTGTATGATTGAGAAAACTAACCATCTTTGATTGCAAATAAAATAAACGACAATTATGTCCACTACATAGTGCGCCTTTGTAGGATATCATATGATCAAGAAACCAACCATCTTTGATTACAAGCTAGAAACAATTACCTCCTTTGATTTTTTTTAGCTCACTTTTTTGCATGTGCTCTCATGATTTGAATTGCAATTGTTCTCTCTTGACTCTCTCAAGTTTCTCAAATTTTCTCTACATGTCACATCCAAAAAATAACGTCTTCGTAACAATGGCGGTTGTAGTCTTACAAAAACCGCTTCAAGCATTGATATACATTGCAATGTACTCTAAACACGTTTCTTTGTACTTGTAATGGCTATTGCCAACCCATCAATTACTAACAATGTGTGGATCAATCACCTAGGATGATCTAGGTCATTAGCCCATTAATACCTAGGATGATATTTTTCTCAAAAGAAGCATTTTCAAAACTATAAAGTTTACTTCTATTTTTTTTTTTTCTGAACAACATATCCATCCATTAGTTTTAAAAAGGCATATCAGCTACAAAATCAAAATAAATGGAAAGGAATTGACAATCCTTCACAAGCCCGTCTTGTGTAAGACAATGGGTAACCATGGATCCTTCGTTTTATGAATTTGATTGAGCACTTCCTCAAATTTCCCATTCTCAGCATATCCTACACTCAATGCATTCCAAGATACCTGTTCTTGGACCCGAAAACTTGTTAAATACTACAAGTGCCTCGGCAAGTGATCCATATTTCGCATACATATCTACTAATGTATTACCAATGAAATAATCTCTTTCAACAACTTTTTGTACAAAGTCCTTTTGAATTTCATTGCTTGCTAATGTAGCTCTAATGCTACCACATGCTTTCAAGTAGCAAACAAGTATGAAACAAGTCTTTGCATATGCTCAAAGAGTGAGAGTACTGTCTCACTATATCCATGTTCCACATATCCCTAATACCACAGTAAGCAAGTCCTTGAGATTCCCACACATTGTTTGGGTCAAAGAAGAATTAATTGTTGTCTTCAAAAAGATTGTATAATTCAAGAAGAATGCCAAAATACATGGACCCAACACAACAAGTTGAAACCCTGTTTCAGACACTTGGGGAAAATTATGGTTCTCTTTAAATCTCCATTTAAAATTGTCTGTATTACACCACATAAGAGTAGTTGATCCATGCAATTATAATGCTCAATACTTGGTTGAATTAGATCCTTCATCAAATTACTACATGATTGCAAGTTGACAAAGTACTAGTAAATGCGACATCAACTAGATTTAGTCCCTATTGTTCCATCTCTTTCAGGCAATGCTTGCTACTGTGTGCATACTATGTAGAGCGACGTCCATGAAACCACCTCATGAAATGGTAGTATATTGAACATTCAGTGAGACTCTTCCAACTTTCCACATGTTGCATACATGTTAATGAGCAAATTGCCTATGAAAACATCTGAATCAAATCCATTTCCTATAACTTGATCATTGTAGAAACAAATAGCGTGCGGAAGCAATAGAAAACAGAAAACAGAAAACAGGTTTAATGGAGAGCTTAATAGTACGTGGGAGAGACAAAGAGAGAGAGCACACAAAAACTCAATTAAAAAATACTACTAAGTCTGTACATACAACGTGCTCAACAACACTATTTATAGAAGTCCTCATGGGACTCATAGAAGTACAACATACTTCAATGCTCACACGAGCGTCTGACACTAACTACGAGACAACAACTACCTAGTAATCTAAGCTATTACTCGGCTTCTGGTTACTGCTGGATATGGCTAACCGGCTCCCCAGCTCACCGGCTCATCCTTCCGGATGCCGATCCGACTAAGGCTTATTCAGCCGATCTGGATCCGGTTGAGCTTGCTGCTCAACACTCCCCCTCAAGCTCAAGTTGAGGTCGGGTCGAACTGTCAGTCTCCATGGCAGCCGGTCCTTCCACCCGGCTCCTTCTGGCGTCACTCCGCCTTGCTCGCGCTCCTCGTCCGGTCCGGTCCCGTTTGCCACGACCCTTTTGTTTCTGTGCATCTCGACCTCCTCGGTCAACTTGTCTGCTCAATAGGCCCAAATCAGCTCCCTCGCTGCTGTGACTTCGGCGCTTGTCGACCCGCCGATTCCTTCGTGTTGGCATCGACTTTTGCTGCCATCTCGTCCTCTTGGCCTTGAATTGATCCGGTTCTTCTGAATCCGTTTGTTGAACCGAATCAACTATCTCCGATTCGTTCCAGCTCTTGTCCGAATCGGTTGCTCCCGATTCGTCTTCCGGTTCCAGGCCCTTCACCACATTAGACCATGTCCGGGTCTTGGCCTTCTTCTTCCGATTGGCTCTGTCCTTCTTGACTCTACCGCCGTTGCCGCTTGTTCCGACTTGTTCGGATGTGTCAACTTCCTTTGTTGACTTGGCTCCTTTCTTCTTCTTGTCTCCCCATTTGTCAGTTCTTCCCTCACTAGCGCAATCGGCAGTTTCTTTGCCTTTGCCCGTTCTGGTGTATTTGCCCGTTCTCCCCCTCAACTGTAGCATGTCGAGGTGCTGAACACCAAGCATTTCGGTGAAGTGCTGCAATTTGTCCAATCCGAGCGGTTTGGTGAAGATGTCGGCAACTTGCTGATCCGTATGAAGATACCGAAGTTCGACTTCACCGCTCAAGACATGCTCACGCACGAAGTGGTAGTGCACTTCTATGTGCATTGTGCGAGCATGGAATACAGGGTTCTTGGCGAGCTTCATACTGCTTATGTTGTCGTAGTAGATCAGGATCGGGGTCGGAACCTCAATCCGCAGGTCTTGTAGCAGTCGCCGAAGCCAAATGGCTTCATAGGTGGCAATGGTAGCGCCCCGTTATTCAGCCTTAGTGCTCGAGAGGGCCACTGTTGGATGCTTTTTGCTGCTCCACGCATCATCCGCGCTACCAAGGGAAAACATATATCCGGAGGTGGATCGGCGATCTGATGCATCGTCGGCCCAGTCGACATCTGTGTAACCGACTAGCTCTTTGGTTATACCTCGCCGGTATAACAATCCCCGGTCCTTCGTGCTGCTCACATATCGCAGTATTCGATGTGCGCACAGAAGGTGCTCTACGGTCGGCTTCTACATATATTGGCTGATCATGCCGACCGGATAGCTGATGTCGGGTCGGGTGATTGTCAAATATATGAGGCTTCCGATGATTTGTTGGAACTGCTTCTCATCGTAGGCCGCTCTAGAGTCGGGATGGTGCTTCAGGTTTCGGTCCAAGGGTGTGGAGATCGGTCGGCATTCCGTCATGCCGAACTTGTACAACATATTCAACACATAGTGTCTCTGTGAGAGCAATATGCCGTCGGGGGTTCAGATCACCTCGATCCCGAGGAAATAGTGAAGGTCCCCCAGGTCCTTCATCTCAAATGTGTCCGAAAGCTGGGACTTGACTCGGCTGATTTCATCGAGTCTAGGTCCGGTGATGACTAGATCATCAACATACAACAGGATGCAAACTGGACCGTTCGGACCTTGCCGGATGAACAACGAAGAGTCGGATTTGGAGGCCGCAAACCCCATCTTACGCAACCGGTGCGTGATCTTCGTATTCCAAGCTCGGGGGGCTTGCTTCAGGCCATAAAGTGACTTCTTCAGCCGGCATACCGCCGACTTGTTTATCTCCGATTGAAAACCAGGGGGTTGGATCATGTAGACCCGCTCTTCAAGATCGCCTTGAAGAAAGGCATTCTTCACATCCATTTGATGAAGATGCCACCCCCTTGTTGCAGCAACTGCCAGTACTACACGAACCGTCGTCATCTTTTCCACCGGAGCGAAGGTCTCATCGTAGTTGATTCCGTGAGTCTACGCGTATCCCTTCGCCATTAACCGGGCCTTGTACCGGTTAACTGAACCATCGGCATTGTACTTTACCTTGTACACCCACTTGCATCTGATCGGTTTACATTGTCGGGGAGGGTCAACTAGGTCCCATGTGTCATTGGCATCAAGTGCCCACGTTTCTTCTTCCATAGTGGCATGCCAATGTGCGTCCTTTGCCGCTTCTGCGTGGCTTTCCGGCTCACGCACCTCCGCCACCTTGGTCATGTACGCATAGTGATGCGCCATGTACTCATTTTATCTGTACCTCTTCACGGGTTCCTTCTGGCGCGAAGACCGGCGTAACTCATCGTTACCCGGTTTTGGGCCCTTCTTGGCCGGTTCGGTCTTCGTTCCCGAAGATCCGCCATGATCTTGCTTTCCGGAGTCGGAACCGCTCCGATCCAACTCGTCATTGCCGGTTTCGTATCTCGACATCTTCTTCTTCCCCTTCTCTTTGCGCGTGAACCGTCTCCTCGGTTCCTTGCGCGGGGAGTGCACGGCAAAGTCTCCACTACTCTCCAGTTCATCATCCGACTAGTTTGGCAGACCCGGTCGCTCGTTTGGCTTGCTCAACCGAAACGAGTCTGGACTCTCTTCTTGAGTCTCAGACCCTTCGTCTTCTAACTAGACCGGTTCAGGCTCACTAGCCTCATCCTCCGGTATCGGGTCGGGGTCGGAAGTCAGTAAGGCATACCATGATGCCGTTTCATCAAACTCTACATCCTAGCTAACTCGGACTTGCTTCGTCCGAGGGTTATAACACTTGTACCCCTTTTGCTCATGCGAGTAGTCGACTAGGATGCATTTCTCTGACTTTGCATCCAACTTCCTGCACTTCACATCCGGCACATGTACATATGCAATGCTACCGAATATCCGAAGGTGTCGCAAATTCGGCTTGAGCCCGAAATATAGCTCGTGCGCGGACACCTTGTCACCGATCCGGTTTTGGATGTAGACGACCATCTGGACTGCCTCCACCCAGTAGAAATGGGGCATGCTCTTCTCTTCCAGCATTGCCCTTGCCGCGTCGACAATTGACCGATTTTTCCTTTCGGCCACACCGTTTTGCTCCGGCGTATATCTGCAACTGAATTCGCGCCGAATTCCCATTTGTTGTAGATACCCGTTGAATTGACCAGAAAAGTACTCTTTTCCGCCATCTGACCATAGGCACTTGATCTTCCTCTCAGTTTCCCGTTCAACAAGGCTTTGCAGGTTTCGGAAACACTTGAAGACTTCGTTCTTCCGCTCAATTAGGTAGATCCATGTGTGCCGGCTGTAGTCGTCGATGAAGGAGACGAAATATCGAATCCCGCCAAGACTAACGCTTTGTGCCGGTCCCCATACATCCGAATGGATTAGGTCGAGCTTGTTACAATTCCGGTTTTGTTCGGTGGGGAATGGAAGCCCGTGTTGCTTCTCGAGTTGGTAGGCTTCACATACATGGGCCTTCCGGCCACTAAACTTCGGCAAACCGAAAACAACTTGTTTCGTTTGCAAGTCTTGAAGCCGCCGGTAATTGACGTGGCCGATCTGCTTGTGCCAGAGATCAATATCCGATTCAATCTTCTGTCCTTTGGCGAACAGCGCGATGCCGACATCATTGGTGTTGCGGATGAACATCCTCCCGTCTTTGTGCCCTTGCGCAATGAATTGGCCCTCCTCCTCGATGAAGCAACCGAGGTGCGTAAACTGCACCTACATTCCCTGGTCGACAATCTGTCCAACCAACACCAGGTTCTTTGTGATGGTCGGAACGTGTAATATGTTCATCAGCTTCCCCCTCTGTCTGACGTGGCTCAAAGGGACTTCTCCGATGTGCACGATTGGGTGTGGAGTGTCGTCTCCGGTTTCGACGACTCCTGGTTTCGGTTTCTCCAAGAAAGAGAACCACTCTTTATGGCTCGTCATGTGGTTTGACGCACCGAAATCAACGTACCACACTTCCTCCGATTTGGAAGTGGTCTTCTTCATTGAGTTAGCCTTGTGTTTCATCACCAAGGCTGGCCCTTGACCGGCTTTTCCGGTTTTGGATCCTCCCGATCCTTCTGCGTAGTGTGAGTATTGCCGGTTCTCTCTGCCAGATCCGGATTTGTCCGAATCGGCGTGTTTCTTCTAGCACTCGCTTACTCTGTGGCCCTTTTTACCACAGTACCAACATTCTGTGGCGGATTTGTCTTGCCGGCGTCCGGCGCCGCCTTGACTCCCCCTGGTTGTGGAGGTCCCGGAACTGCTGTCGGCACGATCTCTGTGCCGTCGGTCTTGCCCTTGCCAGATGCCTCCATTGCGTGCCGACCTGCCTCGTCCACCACACCCATGGGGCCGATCTGCCTCTGTGTACAACATCCGGTTGTCGGTGGGTGCACTTGTTGACGCACCGGCATGGTTCTCCTCTACAAGGAGCATCGACTATTAGTCGAAAAATGACGACGTATTCTCCCTCGTACATACTGTTGTCCAGAAAGCTTGGAACTTAGACGCTAGGCCCCCAAGACAGACCTGTACCATCTTGTCTTCCTCTACTGTGACGTTGATAGAGGCAAGCGAGTCACATATATCTTTGATTCGGGCCGTGTAATCAGCCACCGACATGTCCTTCTGTCGGACATTGCTCAACTCCTGTCGGAGTTGCAGCTTCCGGGCTGTAGTGCTTGCGGTGAACACCTTCTTCAGGTTTCCCCAAGCCTCTTTCGGCGTCTTGGCATCTCGGATGTGGCTCAACAGCTGGTCTCCGACACTAGACGCAAAGCAGTACATCACTCTGCTTGCCGATTGTTCCCACACTGGGAAGTCCTTGTGTGTCGCATCAGGTGATGTGTCCTTAGCTCCATCGACATAGCTCCAGTAACCATGCCCAAGTAGGTATTGGTGCACCTTGTATGACCGAGATGCGTAGTTGGATCTATCGAGTTTCTCCACTGGGAGCGAGCTAGCCATTCCTCTATCCATTTGTTTTCTTTTTTCTGTTCTTCACAAAGGTTAGGTTTTCTTCTTGCGAAAGCGAATGTCAGCTATAGAGGTTCTCAACCCTCGCGCTCTGATACCATGTAGAAACAAATAGCATGCAGAAGCAATAGAAAACAAAAAACAGAAAATAGGTTTAATGGAGAGCTTAATAGTATGCGGGAGAGACAAAGAGAGAGAGCACACAAAAACTCAATTAAAAAATACTACTAAGTCTGTACATACAACGTGCTCAACAACACTATTTATACAAGTCCTCATGGGACTGACAGAAGTACAACGTACTTCAATGCTCACACGAGCGTCTGACACTAACTACGAGACAATAACTACCTAGTAATCTAAGCTATTACTCGACTTCCAGTTACTGCTGGATCTGGCTAACCTGCTCCCCAGCTCACCAACTCTTTTGCTCACGGGCTCATCCTTCCGGATGTCGATCCGGCTCAGGCTTATTCAGCTGATCCAGATTCGGTTGAGCTTGCCGCTCAACAATCATGTATCAGACTTTCCTATTTCACGACTCCCATCAATCCATAGGTTTTTAGCATGCAAAGATCTGTGACTTTGTCAGCTTTAACCCCTTCAGCTTTCATTTTTCAAAGATTTCAAAGCTGAAAAATCTTTATTATTCCGCACCTGCCTAGAAATCATTGTGTTGTAAGTCAGCACATCTCGATTATGTTGCTTAGAAAAAACTGTGATTGCTTCTTCCATGTTTCTAAATCTAACATACATGCGCATATGCATACATTCATGGTTGTGTAATTTTCTTTTCCTCCAAAATTCCCATTCCTCACTTCTATCATCTTTTAGTACCTTTATATTTATTTACTTTCCTTTAAGCTCAAGAAGCTGACCTAAAACATTTAACTAGTCAAAAGAAAGCCTCCAAACCATCTTGTTTCAGGCATTCGAGGATCTCATGGTTCTCTCTAAATCTTCATTTAAAATTGCACATACTGCCAATATGGGTCCATAGATCCTACCCTTACACCACGTAAGACCAAAATTGTTGATCCCACTTGTTTTACCAAAATGAAAGATGAGTGAAAAATTTGGGAATACACCCTCCATTTGCATTTGGTTCAACATATATTGAAGCTCTTCAACATAACCCTACTCAGCATATTCACAAATTAATGTGCAAGATACTACATTTCTAGCTGGTAGTCCTGCTCAACGTACCGTGAGATAAATGTTGTCCACTCAGGAAATAAACCATCTAACTAAAACTGTGTAAAACAATGTAACACTTTGATATTGGCCCAAACTTGGCACATCCTGAAAGTAGTGTGTTCCACAACACTATGTAACTGATCTTGATTTGGCTATGAATCAAAAATATGTTGTGCATCAAAGCATCCATCTTCTTGCACAAGCATTCGAGGATAGAATTGTACAGCATCCTCGTTCTTACCATGCTCAATATAGCCCAATAACATGGCAGCCCATTGTACCTGAATACATCCTAATACAACACATTTTGACATGTTGAGATACAAGCTCAACATTGGGTGTGTAAAAAAGTGCGTAGACTAGGTGCGTAAACCGGGTGCACAACAAGATGCCGTAGCGGTGCGTAAACTGGGAGGCCGTTGGATAGATATTCTGTAGAGGAATATATTTCGGGAGTTAGTGTGGAGGCTCATTGATGAGCATTGAAGTACATGTCAGTACTTCTGTCAGTCCCTATGGACTTGTATAATGCTCTTTGAGCACATCCTATGTACAAAGTTTTAGAGTATTGTTTTGGAATTGAGTTTTCTGTGTTCTTCTCTCTTTGTCTCTCCTGCGTACGATGTGTTGATTAATCTTTCCATTAAACCTTCCTCATCTTCGTTGTCTTTTGTTTGTTGTTACTCGGTTGTGTCTGTTAAGCTTCCGCATGTTATCGAGGAATTACGCATGCATGTGCGAAACAAAGGTGGGACCACAAAGGCCTCGGACCAAGGAGCACAAGAAGAGAAAGAAGCAAAACAACACATGATTATCAACAAGAAAAGTACCAACGATTAATTAGGGAAACAAAGTAATTACAATCGGCTCAGCCGGGTTTGAGCTATGAGCTAAGCGAACAACGCACACACCCACACACCAAGATACCACAAGGAGCCTTTGACGGGAGCACGCGAGTAGAGGCGTCCGTGCCAACAAAAATGAAGCAGAGAGCAGAGAGTGGGTGCTCGGTTCCCAGTCTAACAACACTTCCTTCTCCCTAAACGTGCGATCCCCCAACTTAGTCCTCTCTCCCTCCCTTTATAGACCAAGGAGAGAGAGGGTTGTTTCATCAAGTAGTTAATCTCTGCCATTTCAGACAGAGATTCGCCTAGATTTATTCATGTGTTTAATTCGTCCTATTAAAGTTTCCTACATCACGCTGACCTAGCCTAGTCCTAGGTTATTTACAAGCATAGTTTATAATCTGCGTGCATTCGTGCATGTTGCGGTTCCCACGCCTATGGTCTCCGTTTCTTCTTGTAGCCGGTTTTCCCCACGACATCCACCCCCACCAAACCGCATGTCCACCGGTATGTGCCGATATATATATATATATATATATATATGGGGAAGAACCGGCCATTTATCACTCGTCGTCCTCCGATCAGTCAACCTTCCCGCTTGTGTCCGCTCTTTCTGGGCCGTCATTCTCGTCTTCGCAACCCGGGTCCGGCTCTGTTAGGATCTCGGTCCCTCCAGATGGGATGATGAAGGCCCAGTGAGAACCGCTCATAGGATGAAGGCACATATATGTAAATATGTTCCAGAGAGCCCATTGGGGCTATATTTGTAAATAACCCGAAAGTCATATTAATATAAATATGACCTAGGGCAAACTCAATGTAGTTTTTTTATATAGAGTTATTAGTGTAACTTCTGTACATGATGCAAGTGTGAGAGTGAGAGCGATACAGAGTGTGTGTCTCTACTGTAATCGCCGCCAGGTGAAGGTTGAGAGCACAAGGTCGTTGCCTTTGTGCTCCCATGTTGTATTCTCTATACATAGTGATAGTTCGGGGTCTGTGGGCTCCCGTGGTTTTTTTCCCGTTTAGGGTTTCCACGTTAACATATTGTGTATCCTCTTTCATATTGTCTGGGTATATGTGCATTTACCCTCATTGCCCATTTCTTCTGTGGTTGTGATTTTAACGAAGTGATTGAAGTCTCGGTTGTGGCTGAGCATTATTCCTCGTATTCGTTACAAACTGGTATCAGAACCAAATGACACAAAAAAAATGGAAGATTCGTTGGGAGGCATGTTCAAGCTCACTGGCTCCAACTACTCAGTGTGGAAGTCGAAGATGAGGGACATGCTCGTGGTTAAAGATCTTTGGTTGCCGGTTCAATTCGGGGACAAAAGACCGGACAAGATCGATGCCACGATATGGGAGGTGATGCACATGAAGACAACGACGTACATACAGTGCTTCATCGACATGAGCATGTACAACAACTTCAATGAAGAGAGCAAGGCTCATGAGCTCTGGGAGAAGATCGTCATTATGTTTCAGAACAAAAATGCTGTGAATCGGGTTTCGGTATTCCGGAAGCTAGTGCGGCTTCGGTACCAAGATGGCTCCAGTATGGCGGAGCACATGAATGCATTCCAGGGGTTGATTCACCAGGAAACATCATTGGAAGTACCTCTCGCCGATGAGGTACTAGCATTAATCCTACTTGGCTCCCTCCTGGATAGCTGGGAGACGTTAGTTGTCACTTTGGGCAACGCCGGGCCGGAAGGGAAACAGTTATCCCTAGCAAGAGTCAAGTCGAGCTTGCTAGATGAGGATGCACATTGGAAAGACAAGGATATGAGCTCTGAATCCAAAGCGCTCCTTACCAAATTGGAATGCGGAAGACAAAGGAACCGTAGTCCCCAGAACTGGGAAAAGTTGGGGACACGGTCAAAGTCAAGGTGAAGGCCCACTTGCTTCTATTGTGGGAAGCCGGGGCACTTCCAGAAGAACTGTCGGCATTTCCGGAAAGAGAAGGAAACCGAGAATACCGATTCGAAGTGGTCATAGGACCGGAACGGTAAAGACCGAAGGGGACCGGACTGGAAGGGAACGATGGCAACCGCGGCAAGTGAAGAAGAGTTGGTGCTCATCACTGAGGAGAGTGAGTTGAACCTTGCTGGCGACGAGACGACGTGGGTTGTTGACTCAAGAGCGTCGTTCCACCTTACCCCGGGCCGAAAATGCTTCTCATCCTACACAGCTGGCGAGCACGATTGTGTCCGGATGGGGGATGAAGGTACATGCTGAATTGTCGGCATAGGAGACGTGTGGTTGACAACACCAACTAGATGCAAGTTGCTGCTGAAGGATGTCCGACACGTTCTGGAGGTTCGATTGAACCTAATATCAGCCGATCGGCTGGATGACAAAGGCTACATAGGTAGCATCCGGAACAGAGTCATGAAATTTAACAAAGGGAGCCTGATAGTGGCTCGGGCTCGGAAAGTCAACACGTTGTACCTGATGAATGCCTGGTTATGCCCGGAAGAAGTGAACGTTGCATCCAACACTGCCGATGAGCTGTGGCACAAGAGATTGTGTCACATGAGCGAGAAGGGGATGAGGAGGCTTGCCGATGACAACCTCATTCCGGTGAAGAACGTGCATCTTGAGAGGTGCACCGACTGCCTGGCCAGTAAGCAAAACCGGACCTCCTTCCGATCAAGGCCACCGATGAGACGTAATGCACCACTGGAGTTGGTGCATACCGATGTGTGTCAAATGGACACAAAGTCACATGCCGGAGCGCAGTACTTCGTGATGGTCATAGACGACCACAACCGGAAGCTGTGGGCCACACCATTGAAGACGAAGGATCAGGTGTTATGCGTCTTCAAGGAGCTCCACGCAAGAGTGGAAATAGAAACCGGCCGGAAGCTGAAGGCAGTTCGAGTAGATAACGGAGGAGAATACCGGGGACAATTCGAGGAGTACTGCCGCTCGAAGGGAATCCGGTTCGAATTTACCATGCCGAAGACGCTGGAACTCAATGGGCTGGCCGAGAGGATGAACCGGGCCATAATGGAGAGGGTCGGAGTATGCTAGCACATGCAAAGTTACCCAAGACGTTTTGGGCTGAGGCGCGGGTGACAACGACGTACGTGATAAACAAATCACCCTCAGTGCCCTTGGACGGAGACAAGCCGCAGAGATTGTGGACCGGTAAGGAAGTGACTTACTAGCATCTAAAGGTTTTCGGGTGTCTCGCTTATGTGCATGTGGCAAAGGACCGGAGAGCAAAGTTGGACCCAAAGTCCCGGCCTTGCATATATTCCTCGGATATGGTGACGATAGGTTCGGCTACCAAGTGTGGGATCCGGTCGACAAGAAAGTTTTCCAGAGTCGAGATATTATCTTCATAGAGGACAAGACTCTTGCCGACTGGGAGTCGGAGAAGAAGATAATGAACTCCGAGTCGACTGGAAAGGACCAATTCGATGAGATACGGATCTACCCGGCTAAGAGCTGGTTGACACTCGAAGAACCGACCGGTTACGGAGAGGACACCGAACCGGCAGAAGAAGAAGAGGAAGAAGGAACCAGAACCGGCCAAGATCCCGAATCGGATTCGGATGAAGATCAAACAGAAGAGCCGGTTGCGGAAAGCCAAGGACGCAAGTATCCTCTAAGAGAGAGAAGGCCCCCCCGGAGATTTCCTTAGGGCTGGACAATGGCCTAACACAGGGTGTCTACGGAAGACACTTCACCAAAGGGGTGCTACGGCGAGATAACTTAAGACTCAACGATTAATCAGACTTTAATTGGTTACTTAGCAATATGGCATTAGACTTGATACACGTGTATGATAGAACAATTAGCACAGAACGGTAATCAACACTTAAAGATAAAACAAGAAGCTCTAAAATTATCCGTCAAAGTTTTACATTGTAATTGGGCCTTTATATAGGTCACTGGTGCTGAGTACAAAACGGTGCCAACCGGCACCTATTCGGAACCGGTCCGGATCCGGATCAACATACCAATTCTGGTCCGTCCATTCACGTCTCATAAACTACTTAATTATAATAGATTCTGAATA
The DNA here is from genome assembly GCF_043228905.1 of Azolla caroliniana. NCBI lineage: Eukaryota > Viridiplantae > Streptophyta > Polypodiopsida > Salviniales > Salviniaceae > Azolla > Azolla caroliniana. The sequence goes on from NW_028230453.1 coordinate 5,004,413, forward strand.
TACAATCCCTTTCACATTCTGGTCTTTAACTCCTTTGCCGGCCGGGTAACACATGGCACGCCCGGGTAACCTTGTACGTCGAATCCCACTATCCGGCCCTTAGCCTTCGTCCAAGATATCCAGAATACTCTACTCCAGGGTGTCCAATGGTTCTTTGGGAATCTGTTGTTGCTATTGTTGTTGTGGCTGCTGTTGTTCCGGCTCCGGCTCCTCCGACTGTTGCTCCTTGGATGGAGTCAGTTCGGCTCCTGGTACCGACGGTTGTGGCGGTGATTCCTCCGTCAGCTACTCTGCCAGATTTGACTCCGGTTGACTTGCCCCGGCCTTGTCCCCGTTCGGTCCTTGCCCTGATGATGGCTCCTGATCGCTGAGGTTGACGGTCGCCGCCTGCCTTGCTTCTTCTTGCCGTAGCCTAATTCGCTCATGTAGTAGTCGTCGCCATCCTTTTGCCAGTTTTCTGCGTCTGCGCTTAGCAATTGGAGCTCGGCTGTGTGCTTTGCCCATTTGTCCCACCATTGCATGGAGCTTTCGTCAATCAAGCGTTTTGTCTTGTTACTCCATGCCTGGACAATGAACTGGATCCGCTCAAGTCCCATCTTCGATTTGTCCTCCGCGGCTTGTTGTTCTTCCATCAATTGCTTGATCAGCCTCACCATGTCAGCCTCCTGCTCCTGGTAATGTGACAATTGGTTTTGGTAGGTGTTCTGCAACCTCTGCAATACCATTATCGCTCTTTCCTTTTCTTCATAATGCTGCTTTTGGAGCTCCATACGTTCCTGCGTGGCTTCCTCCAGTAGTGTTGTTCTTTCAGCCCGTTCTTTAGGTATTGCTGTCTCGGCTCGATGAACTTCTTGCCGGAGCTCTGCTATCTTCTCCTGCTACTTCTTATACTCCGTATCCAGGTGCTTATAGTCCCGGTGCAGGTGCTCAAAATCATCGGTCTTCTGCTTCAACTTCTGGTTGAGTTGCCGGCGAGCGCTTGCGCCGCCACTGTCTCCGGGACTAGTTCCGTCTCCAGGGTCCTATTACTATGTATAGGTGCTGGTGTGTCTTTATTCTGTACATCTACTGGAGTCCCCGGTGCTTGGATCAGTGGTCCGGTTAAGGCCATTTTGGCCAATTCCGGTTCTGGTTCCGGTTCCACCTTTGGTGCGGGATGCTCAGTGTGGGGTAGAGGCGTTCCATCCTTCATCCTTCTTTGGGTCCGAACGCTCCCCGACCTATTCTATGGTGCTTGCCTTCTGGCGCTGTTGGAGGTGCTCTAACGGTTCCTCCTCTGCTTCCTCCTCCTGAGTCCCGATGTTGACTTTTGCTGCCAAGGGGTTCAGCTCTTGTTGAACCGGTCGGTGAAATATGATATTGATTGGCCGTTGTCGTGAAGAAAACCGTCCCTTAGCGCAATCGGTGCATAGCGTGCGTGAACCGGCTCTTCACTCGTGCGCGCCATTTAATGTATATAATAGGGAATTAGGTACATAGGTATATCTGGGTAGTTAGATTTGGTAGGTAGGAAGTAAATGAAGGAGACGGCTCCCTTCTTGAAGCTATAAGAGAGAGGGAGACGCGGGGAGAAGGGGATCGCGCATTGAGGAGGACGAAGTCCTGTCAGACCGTAACCGAACGCTTCTCCTCTGTTTGTTCTCTATTGCTCTTCTCTGCAGGTTTTCGGGAGGCTCGCGCTGCTTTGAGGAACGCCCGTGTGCTTCCGACAGCACCTCCATCCTATCCCCTTTCATGCGCAGACGAACAGGCATCGGCATTTGTTCGCCGGCCTGTTCGGTTGTAACCGCTCGCGTGCTCTGTTGTGTATTTGTTATTCGTTAATATACAAACTTTCGTGTCTCTCTGTCTCTGTGTCCATTCGTGTTTTCTGCGTTGACGGGCCGTGTCCCTGTGTTTCTTCGCTCATACGTAACCGGTCGTCTCTCTCTTTCTCTTTCCCCTCCTATCACCTGCTCTTCGGTTCAAGACCCCGGTGGTCCCGCCTCGTTTCTCCACGCATGCGCGTTGTAACGCGACATATTTGGTGAACCTGACGTGAAACAGGCGGCAGAGGAGCAGAAGATGAGGGGGTCGGATCTTGCAGAGGCCATGGCTTCGGCCGTGGACCGGATAGTGAACGCGCGCGAGGGCACCGACGCCCTTGACAAGGCTATTGAGGCGATCGTCGGTATGATCGGCCGGTTCAGTGGAAAGGATGCCACGAGTTATTTGGCATCCTACCGGGCGGAGATGTTGATGAGGGATGTTCTGGAAGAGAGGCGTCTTGCCGGATTCCCTCGAGTGGCGATGCTGGGCATCCATGCGGAGGTGCTCGAGGTCCGGGCGGAGAGCCGGACCTGGGAGGAGTTCGAAGGACGGCTCCTGGAGAAATACGGGCTGGAT